>NC_134485.1:388873113-388995613 GCF_040206685.1 Ascaphus truei
CACGTACACACACTGGTACGTACACACACACACACACACAGGTATACACACACACACACACACACACACACACAGGTATATACACACACACACACAGGTATACACACACAGGTACACTGGTACACACACAGGTACACACACACACTGGTACGTACACAAACACACACACACACACACACACACACACGTACGTACGTACACACACACACACACACAGGTACGTACACACACACACACACACACACACACACGTACACACACAGTGAGTACAGACAGAGGCAGCCACGAGCAGGCGGCTCCCCGCCTTCCCCTGCACCCACCCCCATCTCCCGCACCAAGTGGGGGGGAGGGTGGATAGGAGCGCCGGGACGCAAAAGTACAAACTGCCGCCCCCTCTCCCCCGGCGGGAAGCCACGGGTTCCTGGGGCAGAATGGGGGGATGCCGCGCAGCCACCACTGCCCACCCCCGTGCCCATCTCCCGCACCAAGGGGACCGTAGGGGAAGAGAGTGCCAGGACAGAAGGCAACGGATCAAAAACCCACCTCATATCACCCCGGGTGGGCAGAGGGGGGGAGACACCGTGCAGAGGAGCCAGGAGCGGGCAGACACACACCACGTGTGCTGACGCAGGAAGCGGAAGCCCCGCCCCCAGGCACCCTGGCCCTGCCCCCCACCCCCAGGCACCCTGGTCCTGCCCCCCCAGGCACCCTGGTCCTGCCCCCCACCCCCAGGCACCCTGGTCCTGACCCCCCCCAGGCACGCTGGTGCTGCACCCCGCCCCCATGCACGCTGGGCCTGCCCCCCGCGGCCCGCCCAAAGGCACCCTGGTCCTGCCCCCCCCAGGCATGCTGGCCCTGCCCCCCCCCTCTCATGGCACCCTTCCTTCCATCCATTCCCACATGCCGGGCCTTGGTGAAGGATGATGCCGGGGGCGGGGCTTAATGCCGGGACGCAGGGGATTGACCAATAAGGTAGGAAACTGCCGGGGGGGAGGGGAGGGCGGGACTTTGTACAATGCCGGGCCGCATCCAATCAGCAAGACCCATTTTCCACGTAACACAAGCCCAACCCCTGGCATTAAAAAAAAATACTTACCAGCCGGGCTGCTGCAGTCTCCTCCTCCGCGCCGCCGCAGACTCGCGCACCGCGCACAGCAGCTTACTCGCGCACCGCCGGCGACAAAAAAAAAAAATGGGGACACATTGAGGAAAACAGGAAACCAGGACAGCTCTCGAAAAACCGGGACTGTCCCGGCAAAAGGGGGACGGGTGGTCACCCTAAGAATAACACAGGACCCACATACAATAAACCACACACTTAGTGAAAAGATAACAGTTTTACTGCATGAACTTCTATGAATATCTATCTATCTCTATATCTATATCTATATATATATACACACACACACCACCAGGTCAAGCATGACCATATATATACCACCGTCAGTGATACATTCCCACACATAAGGGCCCTCAGGCACCTAGCCACCCTGGGGTCCCTGAGTAAGTAGTCCCACCCAAAAGTGTGTAGGTTAGCTCTGCCCACTAGAACTGTTTGTTGGTGCACATGAGGAGTTAGGTACCTGCCGGGTGATGCCACACCCAGGTGCGCTGTAGAAGATAGGATCCACTGATCCAGCGATGTCAGCGATGAGTCCGCCTCAGTGGTGGTATCCCGCTAGAGGGTCCCACACTGATAGTAGACTTTGATGGCCTGGTTCTGGACCGCAGGCACCGTGCGACGTCTCATTGTGTCCCTTACACTGATAGTGCTAAGCAGGGCAATGTCCCTATCTAAGGGCAAGTCCCTATAGCAGCCACAAGCTATGTGGGAGTCGGGGCCTAGCTGGGGCCTAACAGGGGGTATCTGGCCTAGTGCAGGTGCCACAGACACCTGCACACATAACCTACCCCTTCTTTGTCCCATCTTCGACTTGCTGGCGTGGTTTCAGCCGTGAAATGTATCTCTTTTGCTTCAGGGCATCCTAGAAACCCTATTAGCTAGATTCCCCCATGTGGTGCTGCAGCCCCTTTGCATTATGGGGCTTGTAGTCGCCGTGGAGCCTTTCAGGAGTAATGGCCGCCGCTATCTCCTGACTGCGCATGCGTGAGCCTTCCCATCTTGGCGGCGCCCTGCAGCAGCGCTCTCGCCACGAGTCTCTGGTGACCTGCTCGCCTGGCAACAACCTCCTACAGCCACTGGAGGCATGCACCCCGCACCAGCACCCACCGGACGCACCCGCCATTGCAGCAGGTAAAAGGGCTTACGGGGAACAAGGGGGACCCGGGTTACATACAGTATGTACTCATGTTTTTCTACCTATATTTCTCATGGCATGTTCATGAGCATCTCATTGCATGTTGTGTGTCGCAATTTTCAATATTAATATAAATATTAATACAATTGTCCAATTTAAATGCTGGCATCTATTAATGTACATGTTCATTTTCATTGTCATTTTATACTTCCAGTTCTTGTATTTCTTTTCTTATTTTTCCTATGAATATAATGCAAACATTACTCCACTACAGGTATATATGCTAAGGCACAAGAAAATACCATGGGAATATTTTTTATGAAATAGTGCTGACATTGTACACATGGCACTACAATTTTGCTGGAAAAGTGAAACACTGCCCAGAAAAAAAGGACATCATTTGTTTTCTTTGCTTGAGACACAGGGAAATAACCTAACTTGTCCAAGTTTACAGAACATTGCACTGAAATTCAAATTTTCCCACACCAAAATAAGTACCATTACCAACAAGCTACTCCTTCCACAGATATAGTGATTTATACAAAACTGAGGGTCACAGAAGGAATTAAACTCTTGTCATGTCTCCACGGAGCTCTGTTTTGGAATATGAAGTGCTGAGAGGCATGTCATTAAATGAATATATCATCATGTCATTTAGAATGCGCGATACAATATACAGTAAAGGCATATTATAAACTTTTTTCACTGATAAGTGACATGGGAAAAACTATACTTCGGAAAGGAGTTCTCACACAAATATGTTAACATACTGTATACACATTCATGGTTTAATCCATTTTACCTTGTATTGCTTACCATTGTTTCTCACCCTTTGTGCTTCAGTTGAACTGCTGGGAATGGCCTGAGTTCCCATAGACCCTTTCTACTTGTGACACATGAATTACATGTGTAACACATGTACTCCCACCCTCTAGGAGATACTGCTTCTGCTACTAGCTGTATGGTGTGCATACCTGTGAAGGAGCAGGAGAGCTGAGTTGATCTGCGATGGGATGGAGATCAGGACATGCTTTTGATGTCATCTGAGTTTGGTGTCAGTGCCTCCAGCTTCAGTGAGTATCCAGTTGTAACCCATGTTCCCCCCCCCCCCCCCCCGGTCGCAGACTGGACCCCTATGGTGTAGTGAGGGCTGGCTACGTGTACTATGGTGGTGCGTACCTGTGAGGAACAGGAGGACCTGAGTCTCCCGCGATGGTATAGGGCAGCGGTGCGCAAAGTGGGGGGCGCGACCCCCAGGGGGGGCGGGAGATTGTGCTGGGGGGGCGCGGGCAGTTGCAGAGGCCCCGCGCTCTTCCCCCAGGCATTTAAATTAAATGCCGGGGGATCGCGTGAGGCCCCTGCAACTGTTTACTTACCGGGATTCAGCCGTCTGTGTTGCGTCGCCATGGCAACGCGGCGTCTATTGACGCCGCGGCACCATGTGACTTGACGCTGCGTGGGCGTGTGACGTCATCTGACGCGAATGAAGGTAGGCAGGGGGGCGCGAGAGCCGGGGGCAGAGTGACAGGGGGGCGCAGCACAAAAAGTTTGCGCTCCCCTGGTATAGGGGACAACAGGGACAGGCTTCTGGGGTATATGGAGACAAAAAACCAGCGCACAACGCAAATAGTGAAGTATGAAAGTAACAAGTGTATATTAAAATAGGGGATAAATATTCTGCGTACATCAAGGTATTAGGACATAAACATTGAGTGTGTTAAACACACAAGTTACCACTCGGCGGCCGCTCATACAGGAGTCAGGAGTATGTTTCCCTTGGCAGGCGTCTGGGACAGCAGCTGCGATGCTTTTCCTTCCTAGGAACACCTCTGCATTCGGTCACCGTCTCTGTAGGAAACTCCCCTCTGGTCAGCTGGGCTCCAGACGGATCGAGCAATCTGCAGCCTGCAGACGCACTGGGAGGGTCCCGGATTGGTCAGTGAGGACCTGGGTGGTTCGCAGAGCTCTCCGTTTAGTGCAGCCACAAGCAGGGGTAAACTGGCTGCGAAATGACGTCACAGTGGCGATTTCAAAAGTACACAGCAAAAGCGGAAAAAAGTCTCTAAAGTGCCCAAATTGCACACATAGGATAGAGTGGCAATAAAACACCTGGACCAATTACATCCTACATGTTTTGTAGTCACAACTACTTCACCAAGGGAAACATACTCCTGACTCCTGTATGAGCGGCCGCCGAGTGGTAACTTGTGTGTTTAACACACTCAATGTTTATGTCCTAATACCTTGATGTACTCAGAATATTTATCCCCTATTTTAATATACACTTGTTACTTTCATACTTCACTATTTGCATTGTGCGCTGTTTTTTTGTCTCCATATCTTCAGTGTTTGGGGGGTGCAGAGCCACCCCCTGTTTAATAGCAGCAGAAGCTTTCTACATCACATTACACGGTTATGTAAAAAAAAAAATATTTTTTCACACTGTGGTTTTTTTGTGGTTTTACCAGTTGAGTAAAAATTAGAAGGGTATATGTTAATACACATTGTATCACTGATTATATTAGAGGTTTATTAGTTGCGCACGATATATTTTGTTTATTCTGGAGTATATGCCTCCATCTTCTTAGCAGTGACGGTGCAGCGCCTCCATCTCTGGCGAGCCCTATAGGGGTAGGGTGAAATCCTCCCAGAGAAGCCCTTGTCTCAGGGCAGGAGATTTCAGTCTCACACACAAGTCTTTGATAAAAAACAGCAATGTCTCTTTATTCTCTCTGTAGCAGCACACAGCAGCAGTTCATACACAGCAGCAGTTCATGTACAGTGTACAGGGTCTTGTCCTCCTCTCCTTCTCCTCCAGGCTGTACCCCTGCAGGATGGGCTGTATGAGGCTTCAATACCCCCAACACCCACCCCAAGGGTATACCCTCTGGGTGAGGCAAAATCCCCCCCCCCTTCACCCCCTGAGCAGGGTGAGGGGCATTGGTCCACCGCACTATAGTGCTATCAGCTCTAAACAGGCTGGTCTTTAGCTTCTCCTCCAAGCACAGGTATCACTCTCATCATGACCCCTCAGGTCAGTCACTCCAACACTCTTCTCCCAGGACAGAACTGCTTGTCACTTACAGGAACAGGCAAGACTAAGTTTAGTCAGCCCCACCCCTCGTGATGTCAGCAGGCCCTCCCCTGTGTCTCATGCCTGCCACACAGAGTCAGGTGCCTACCTCCACCAATCACAGCAGGGCTTGAAGCGGGGGAAACCCATGATAACTACTGGCGGCCTGCCCTTAGCAAGACTTACACCAGTAGGAGAAAGACATATAGCCCCCATTTCATAACGGCTACACAGTATTCCTGGACATAGATTCCACTGCAGCACAGTCTCTCATACCCCTGCACAATTACTGCAGACTCAGGCAGGGATATATAAAACAAGGGGCTTTATTGTGCAGTCACTGCATAGATGGCATTACAGCGTTGCCAGGGTTACATCAGAAGGTTCCAGTCATCAGGATGGTGCATGGGCCTCAGGTTGCATTGAGGCCTACATGTCATTCTTGCAGCCTTTGTGGCAGCAGATGTTCCCCAACCGTCTAGGGGTTGGAGTGGGCACGCTCATCCCTGATGGGAGAGACTCACAGCCCTTCCTCTAGTCTCAAACTCCAGACTGGACTGCCCCACTAACTTTTAGCACCATCCCCTGATATTAAGAAGGTGAGGGCATAGTGTCTGTACCACCATTGGCTACACACACACACACCATGTTACCTCCTTTCCTGTCAATCAGAGAAAAGCAAAAGGGGATCAATGGCCCTGGATCAGCAATAACAATCAGGGCTTGTGTAACAGGAGGCAGAGAAGCAACAGGGCCAGCCATGTTACAAATGCATCATATTTAAAAAAGGTTCCTTGTTTGGACATAGACACTGAAGGACGCAATAGAGCATTATTGCTATTCTACATTGTGTTACTTAAGTTAAATATATTGTTCATTCTTTCACTAGGGATGAGTAATCCTCAGTTATTACAAGATTCACACAATGCATTTAAATGTGAAAAGAAATGCATTCTTGTATTTTATTCGTTCAGTATTCCGTGAAATCCTACATTTACCTCAATAATTAAATCCTAATCACGTATTCCTGCTCATTTACAGTTTGTTATAAGAAGGTCACAAAAATATCAGTATGATGTCAGATTTGACACACATGTGTGTGCAATGAGACACACACCATGTTTTGCTATCTCTATAAGACCTTTCCCTGACCTCTATTAAGTGTATGTTTACTATTCTTACTTCAAACAGTCTTAGAGCACCTTCATGTGAGCAAATGTTAGCGTGGAAGTGGGTGCTAACCGTGGCGAATTTTGTCTGCAGTATGGTTCAGCTGTTTATTTAGTCTGCCCTAACTTTTCAAATGTTTATGGTCTACAAAAATATGTAAAATACAGCCCATGTTCCATTTCAAATAAACAATAGGCATATGAAAAACAGTCAAAGCAAGTACTGTAGACCAAGAAAGTAGGCCTTCAAGTGACACGTTGGGGAAAATCTGTTAATGTTATTCTGATTTTATTCCAATACAAAATGTACTTACTTTTTTCATTGACTATTTGCTGTGGTATGATTCATATTTTTTGATTGGTAAACGTGGTCTATTTGACCAACTGTTAAACAAAAAAATAATGTACACCAAAAAAATGTTTTTCATTGTTATTTTTTCAGTCTAGACCAGCGTTTCCCAAACGGTGGGTCGCGACCCGGCACCGGGCCACGGCACCAAAATTGCCGGGTCGCAGCGAGGCTGGCCGCGCGGTGTCTCCCGTCCCCCCTGCTCAATTTTAAAATAATGCCGGCGATTTCCCCCTGCGGTCCCGCGCGCTTGCGCAGGGCAAGCAGGGCCTGCTCCCTTCCTCCCCCCCGTCCCAACGTGGGACGGAGGAGGAAGTACCAGCTCCTCTGCGTCCCGCACGTTACGTGGGATGGAGGGGGAAGTTCAAGCTCCTACTGCGGCCCGCTTCCCCCCGCGGCCAGCTTCCCCCCGCAGCCAGCTTCCCGAGCTCACCTCCCGTGGCACCCCCTCCCGAGCCCACCTCCCGTCCCCCCAAGCCCACCTCCCGTCCCCCCAAGCCCACCTCCCGTCCCGGGCAGCAGGGGATATCGGGGGCAGCAGGGGAAAGCGTCCGGCGGCAAGGTAAGTCACCCCACCCAGTCACTGCCTCCCACCCAAGTGCCCCTGGTCCCCCTCCCACCCACCCAAGTGCCCCTGGTCCCCCTCCCACCCACCCAAGTGCCCCTGGTCCCCCTCCCACCCACCCAAGTGCCCCTGGTCCCCCTCCCACCCACCCAAGTGCCCCTGGTCCCCCTCCCACCCACCCAAGTGCCCCTGGTCCCCCTCCCACCCACCCAAGTGCCCCATGTCCCCCTCCCACCCACCCAAGTGCCCCATGTCCCCCTCCCACCCACCCAAGTGCCCCATGTCCCCCTCCCACCCACCCAAGTGCCCCTGGTCCCCCTCCCACCCACCCAAGTGCCCCTGGTCCCCCTCCCACCCACCCAAGTGCCCCTGGTCCCCCTCCCACCCTCCCACCCAAGTGCCCCTGGTCCCCCTCCCACCCTCCCACCCAAGTGCCCCTGGTCCCCCTCCCACCCAAGTGCCCCTGGTCACCCTCCCACCCAAGTGCCCCTGGTCCCCCTCCCACCCAAGTGCCCCTGGTCCCCCTCCCACCCAAGTGCCCCTGTTCCCCCTCCCACCCTCCCACCCTCCCACCCAAGTGCCCCTGGTCCCCCTCCCACCCAAGTGCCCCTGGTCCCCCTAGTGCCCCTGGTCCCCCTCCCACCCTCCCACCCAAGTGCACCTGGTCCCCCTCCCACCCTCCCACCCAAGTGCCCCTGGTCCCCCTTCCACCCTCCCACCCAAGTGCCCCTGGTCCCCCTCCCACCCTCCCACCCAAGTGCCCCTGGTCCCCCTCCCACCCTCCCACCCAAGTGCCCCTGGTCCCCCTCCCACCCTCCCACCCAAGTGCCCCTAATCCCCCTCCCACCCTCCCACCCAAGTGCCCCTGGTCCCCCTCCCACTCTCCCACCCAAGTGTCCCTGGTCCCCCTCCCACCCAAGTGCCCCTGGTCACCCTCCCACCCTCCCACCCAAGTGCCCCTGGCCCCCTCCCTCCCACCCAAGTGCCCCTGGCCCCCTCCCTCCCTCCCACCCAAGTGCCCCTGGCCCCCTCCCTCTCACCCAAGTGCCCCTGGCCCCCTCCCTCCCTCCCACCCAAGTGCCCCTGGCCCCCTCTCCAGTCACTCACATCCGTCGTTGCCTGTAATTCACTGTTTGTGTCTGTGTGGGTATAGGGGAGAGCGAGTGTGTGTGGGTATAGGGGAGAGCGAGTGTGTGTGTGTGTGTATCTGTGTGGCTGCGTGTGTATCTGTGTGGCTGCGTGTGTGTCAGTGGCTGCGTGTGTGTGTGTCAGTGGCTGCGTGTGTGTGTGTCAGTGGCTGCGTGTGTGTGTGTCAGTGGCTGCGTGTGTGTGTGTCAGTGGCTGTGTGTTTGTGTCAGTGGCTGCGTGTGTGTGTCAGTGGCTGCGTGTGTGTGTATCAGAGGCTGTGTGTATGTATCAGTGTGTGTGTCAGTGGCTGCGTGTCTGTCAGTGGCTGTGGCTGTGTATCAGTGGCTGTGTGTGTGTCTGTGCAGGCCCTATAGGCCAGTATAGGCGATAACATTTTTAGTGGGTCACGAAGGAGAAGTTCAAAAAATAACCGGGTCACGGAAAAAAAAAGTTTGGGAAACCCTGGTCTAGACAATTAACATAAGTTTACAAAGTCCAGAAACATGAGCATACTTAAACCCTGGTTACACTTATCATTTTTATTCCAGGAAGGGCTACAAAGCTGAAAACAAAACATTTCTTACAATAGATAGGACTTCTACCTGAACTGCACCGTTTAAAAGTTAAACAGCTCATAAGTCAAACGCTGTGCAGATCACAAGAGCGGCTCTGGCTCTGGTCCTCCTTTTTGTAATCACTTTTGTCACTTCCAAAGACAAAAGTGTCTCTTGTTCTGCAGAACGTTGGGCATACGAAACCAGGTCAAATACTGGAGCTTACAAGCAAGCAAGGACCTCACATAAAAGCACCATCAGGGCCGCCGACAAGGGAGGGGGGATAGCCAGTAATTGTGTCCCAGGCCCGGTGAGTCAGGGGGCCCCGCCGGTCACGTGTCACAGCCGGTGGCCGTGTCAGAAAAAAAAACCCAGCTGAAATGCTTCAGGAGAGGAGAGCCAGTCTGGGCCTTCCTCGTGGGTGGGGACTAGCAGTTAATATGAACAACTGCACAGGCAAGAGAGACGTGTTTGAATGTTCCCGGCTGTGCAGCTGCTTATTCAAACTACAAGCGCACGTAAATACTTATCTGTACTGTCTGTATCACCCTGTACGGTTGTGTGTGTGTACAGTATACTGTACACTATGTTTGTCTCTTGTGTCTCTGTGTGTTGTGTCACCATGAGTGATCTCTCTCCCCCCAACTCCCACGTGTCCTCCCTCCTCCAAACCCACCCGGGCCCTATCGAGGACTCCGGATCCTTGAACCTCTGCTGCCCCCCACGGGCCCTACCGGCATCCTCAGACCCCCCCCCCCCCACCATCCCGGCCGGTTGAAGCCTCCCCCTGCAGGCCGATTGAAGGCCCCCCTCTACGGGCCAGTTGAAGGCTCCCGAGTCTTCCCCCCGGGCGGTTGAAGCCTCCCCCGTGGACCGGTTGAAGAGGTACTGTAATTCATCAATACCCATCAATACTGTACCCCTTACACACATATTTAACAATCCCCAGGCCCATACTTAACCCCTTCCCCCAGGCCTATACTTAACCCCCTCCAGGTATACTTAACCCCTTCCCCCCAGACCCATTCTTAACCCCCCCCCCCAACCCCCAGGCCCATACGTAATCCCCCCAGGCCCAAACTTAACCCCTTCCCCTCAGGCCTGTACATAACCCCGCTAGACCTATACTTAACCCCTTCCCCCCAGGCTTATACTTAACCCCCCCAGGCCTATAATTACCTCCCCCCAGGCATATACTTAGCCCCACCCAGGCCTATACTTTGCCACCCACAGGCCACCCACAGGCCTATACTTTGCCACCCCGGGCCTATACTTAGCCCCCCCCCGCCCTCCCCAGGCCTATACTTAACCCCTCCAGGCCTATTCTTAGCCCCCCCAGGTCTATTCTTAGCCCCCCCCCAGACCTATATACTTATATACTTAACCCCCCAGGCCCATACTTAACCACCCCCAACCCCCAGGCCCATATGTAATCCCCACAGGCCCATACTTTACCCCTTCCCCCCAGGCCTATACTTAACCCTTCTCAGGCCTATACTTAACCCACTCCCTCGGCCTATACTAACCCCCCCAGGCCTATACTAACCCCCCCAGGCCTATACTTAACCCCCCCAAAGCCTATATTTAACCCCCCCAAGCCTATACTTAACCCCCCCAGCCTATACTTAGCCACCCCAGGCTTATACTTAGCCCCCCCCCAGGCCCATACTTAATCCCCTCAAAACCCATACTTAACCCCTTCACCCCCAGGCCTATATTTTTTCAGTATTATAAGTTGCATCAAAAAAATGTTTTTCGTGTTAGGTGCGCTATGTGTTGGGTGGGGGGGGGGGCGTCCTGCTCCTTTCATTTGTCCTGGGCCCCATAATTTCTGATTGCGGCCCTGAGCACCATAACTCATGCAATGCAAAGACCATTTTATAAACAAAACACATTTCAGGATTTGTATATATGTGTACAAAAGAAAATAGCGCTAATAAGATATACCCATATATAAGAAAATGAACGTGACGTAGTATCAAGTGAAGTGAAACATACAATTATAAATAAACATTAGTTATATAAAAATGGGTGTACAATTAATCAAGTGGAATAAATGAAAATAGAAAGTGAATAAAAAAATGCATCAATCCAATTATATAAAGTCCATGTGATGGAAGAGTCCATGGGGGCTATGCACTAAGCTCAATGCTTTTGGGTCCGGATGAAAAAAAAAAAAAGCACGTCCGTTAAAAAGTGAGGCTGGAGACGCAATTCACTAAGGCCTTGTTGCTTTTTCCCCCCCTGCTAGCGTTCTTAAACTTCACGTACGCTAGCTGATAGAAAAAATAAGCTGCCTGTAACATTTGCATGGAGATTTGGCATCTCCATGCAAGGTTGTTACAGGCGATCGTACACTAAATAAATACATTTTAATAATAGTGTACATGAGCTGAACTCTACTGTCAAAATATACATATCAATAAACAATCATTCCTTACCGTAGCGGCTATCTGCAATGGTAATGAAGCTGCATTAATGTACATTTTAATAATAGTGTGCGGGAGCAGGGGGTCCCCTGAGCTGAACCGCATTGATTTCTGCCTCAGAGACCCCCTGCTTCCCAAGTTACAGGGCAAGGTATGGGGCATCGGTGCCAGTGTCGCCGCCATCTTTATAGCGTCCAAGACGTGACGGGGACGCTATAAAGATGGCGGCGACACTGGCACCGATGCCCCAAACCGGGGCCTGTAACTCGGGAAGCAGGGGGTCTCTGAGGCAGAAATCAATGCGGTTCAGCTCAGGGGACTTCTTTTCTTCTTTGGGGTCTTCTCCGTCTTCTTCCATCTTCTTACGCAACGCCCTTCTTATCTTCTTAGGAGGGGAGGTCTTCCCTCCTCGGCGTTTGGCTTCAAAATGAGACGACATAGGCTTTTATAGGCCTATGACGTCACATTTTGGTCAAGTGTTTCCCACGGCCCTGATTGAGCCATGAAAAACATGTGATTTGGGGGGAAAAAATAAAAAATGATGACGTCATTTAAAGGCAATGACGCCAGCCAATCAGAATGGCTGAGCTTCAATTGCCTTTAAGATGACGTCATCAAAACAAAGATGGCCGGCGACACATGACACACTCTGATTGGCTGAAGCAAAGCCTCTGTCACATGGTATACCAGAGCCAATCAGAGTTGGCTACCGTACCATGTGTACCACCCGAGGCCCCCCAGACAGCCGCGGGCCTACCCGTGGAGACCCCATTGTGGCCCACGGTGACCCACGGAGACCGCCTGGTGGACCATGGCACCTGACGGAGACCACCCGTAGGCCTCCAGACCCTGTTTGAAACATGGTGCTGGGCTACTGTGAGGTCTGTGAGGTGACCCGTCAGGGCCACCGGGGACTCCCGTGGGCCTGGGGTATTAACCCTGTATGTAAAATAATAAATCATGTATTTATGGAGGGGCACAGGGGGTGGGTTATGTATAGAATAAATATAATGATGTTTATTGTGGTGCTGTGTATTGTTCTTGTGGGTACTGGGGGTGGGGGAAGGGGGTATTGGCCCCAAGGGTATGTGGGTAGGCCTCCCGTTTGGGTTAGTGGGTGAGGGTGGGTTAACCCCTTAATGACTGTAGCGGTTAATGACCGCTACGGTGATTAAGGGGTATGGGGCTATTTTTATTCTTGTGTATGTTTTGCAGCACTGGAGGGACATGTGCAGGATGAAGATGAGGATGAAGACGCCTTCATCGTGGGTGCCTGGAAAAAGTGTAATATGTATTTACTGTATTTATTGTAATTTATATGTATTTAAAATGGGCAAATGCATTATTATCCATATGTGGATAATAGTAATTTTGCCCATTACTGTATTGTATGTGTTAGGGGTGTGTATTCAGTTATAAATATTGTTTTATTTTTGTAGGCACAACATTGGTACTGCAGGCCCGCGGGGACCCCGGGACGGCCGCGGGGACCACCGCTCTCCCGCGGGGACCCCCGCTTGGTGAGCCGGGGACCCCCGGATCCCAGCGGGGTCAGCCAGGGACACCCGCGCGACCCCCTGGCCTCCCTCAGGGACCCCCGCGGGGTCAGCCGGGGACACCCGCCGGCCTGTTGTATGGGTGTTGCGTCTGCAAAAATGTAAACAAAGAAATTTTTCTAAATCCAGCTTTTTTAGCGGCTACCTTGAGCTGACGTGTTTTTTTGAATGCAACTTTCGCGTACGCTAAGGTTGCGTAGCTTAGTGCATCCCGCAGAAGGGCAGAATTGAACACAAACAGGGTAACGAACGAGCAAAGTTGGACTTAGAAAAATTTCCTGAAAAAAGTCAGTTATAGAACGCAAATTGCCTGTTTGCGTGTCTCTGTGAATCGCGTTCAGCGCAGCATCACGTTCTAAGAGCACTTGGCGTTCTAAAAACGACTTATCGGAGCTTAGTGCATGACCCCCCATGAAGGAATATAGAATCCAATGTGATTAGGACAGTGGCAGATTCTGCAACTCCTGCCGTGGATGTGGTTCATCCCTTCGGATCCATAAATAGAACAAAGAGAGAAGCCACATAGCGTAATCCAGTATAACATTTAATGTGGTCATTAAAAAAAACTCTTAAATAGACACAAACAAACATAGTGAGGAATTGCGCATTTGGGAGATAAAATCTCATGAACGTCAATCCTCTCACGGTATAACCGATGGTCACGTCCAGCCGAATCAGCCACGATAACCTCAAGGCACCCTGTCAGATGATCTTTAATGTGGATGCAGTTGTCCACTGCGGAAGGAGAAGACAGACCTGCAAACAATTGCTAGAGATAGATAGGATAGATAGATAACAAAGGAATATTCCAATAACGTTTGTCCACATCTAAAAAAAACACTGTGGGGCCTATGCACTAAAGTCTGATAGAAAAAAATCGCCATTGTTTTTAAATCTCCATTTTTGACAGTGTTGTTATCACGGTATGCAGAAAGCCCCGAATAGCAACATTTCCAAACATGGCGTGTAGCCGGCGGCGAGATGATCGCCCCTCTGAAAAGGGCTCACATTTTATTACTAGTGTAAGTGAGCAGGGGGTCTCCGGAACACAACCACGTTGATTTGAGGTTCGGGGATCCCCTGCTTCCCAAAATACATGCCCCCTTAGGGGGTGACGGTATTTCCTATGCATTGGATTCCCACGGTCACGTGACGCGGGGCATTTCAATGCACAGGAGATACCGGGGCCTGTATCTCGGGAAGCAGGGGGTCCTTTGACCCCAATAAACATTACAATATGTAATAACCAACAATGCACAACCCCCCCCGTGCCCTGTACCCCCATATAAAACCATTATTTTTATTTTTTTTAAACATATCATTGATCCCAGAGGCCGGCGGGTGTCCCAAGGTGGTCCCCACGGGTGTCTGTGGGCCCTCAGGTTTGTCATATATCCGATGCAGGAAAAATGCATTTTTTTTCTATGTCCCTTTCTCGACGCCTTATTGGCTGCTTCTCACCACCCTCTTGCCAACTTTTCCTGTCGAGACTATTTGGAGAGGAAATCTCTATTCTAGAGCAGCGATTAGCCTCCATAAGCTAATTTGGGCTACTAGAATAGCATGAGTTTGAAAAGGTGGCGATAATTGGTGATATAAGTGGCTTATCGCCGTACGTTTGGGAATTATTTATTTTTTAAATATGCCGAAAAGCTCTCTTATCGCCGACTTATCGGGACTTACTGAATAGCAGTAGGCTTTTTTGGCGATAAGGTGGTGATAAATGGCTTATCAGAGCTTTCTGCATAGGCCCCTGTATCAGAGGATTATTCTCTGAATCAATTTAACCACTAGTTTGTAATGAAAGTTACTCAATCTGGACTGTTTTAGACATAGCTATAGACAATTAAAGTTTCATATCGTAAAAATGTATGTTACCTCTTTCAAGATCTTTATCTGATCCCTTTCCCAAATGCTGCTTATCATCTGTGTTTGATCTTAGCCTGCTAACACCTTTAAATTGCTTCTACTGTAATTTATTTGTTAGGTTTTACTGAAAAAACTAGCACTGATTAATAACGTTATAGGCTGTTTTAGTAGTATAAATTCAACCTCAAGTTGGGAGCTGTGCATTAATAATGTGTATATATAATGTTCATGTTGCAGGGTACATGCAACTACACACGCGGGTTTCTTGACAAGGCTTATTTATTTAGCCTTAAAAGATATACAGCACACAAAAACAAAAATAGCTTTTCATCAGCAAACAAAAGGGAAAAATGGCTTTTCATCAGCAAACAAAAGAAAATGGCTTTTTCTTCAGCAGACCAAACAAAACAGTTCTCTTTAGCAGACAGTCTAAAAATAAGGCAGCTACCCTTTTCTATGCAGGGGACAGACAGTTCATAATTCATCTACTTTGCTCACAGACCTTGTATCAGTAATCTCTTCAGTAGCTTACTCCTCTCTCCTCATCAGCCAGCACCCATGTGTCTACAGCCTGGGGTTTTAACACACCTTGATTAGGCAGCTGGGATCCAACTAATTGTCCTGAGGTTCCCAGCTGAAGTTAACCTATTCACTGCTACACTGCAGACTAGACATAGGTTTTCCAGGCATATAGCTGGTGGCTTTTATTTACCCTGTCACAGTTCATATTATAAGTTCATAGTTTAAGTTAAGCATAAGTTAAGTTAAGCAGGAGATTGGAATGGGATCGATAGTTGTATTACTGATTCAACATTTGACATCAATTAAGCAACTCTATGGCAGCCTTCTAACCCTGTATTTCAACACTTTCAACTATACTAAAGTAAGGTACACAGTCTGTTATTTTTTATATACCTTTTTGATAATTAACCTGTTACTTGCCTCTATTATATTATTTACTGTGTTCTCATGTAAATGTTACTGTTTCAATCCTTTGCAAACTTCTCCCTCAATGAATAAGCTATTAGACCAGTGTTTCCGCAGTACCCTGAGGTTCCGTGAGAGGTTCAAAAGGTGCCACGGGACTTCCCTGTTGTCCTAGAGCAGGGAGAAAGCAGGGCAGTTGCTGGGGGGTTGGGCAGTTTCCTATATTCTAATTGGCTGCTGCTGAGTAATGGTGCCAATCAGGAGGAGGTGTCATAAATCTGGGGGGTGTGGACAAACAGAAGAGGAAGCAGCATAGGAAGCAGAGAGGTGAGGCTTGGTGTCTGTCCATACTCTGTGTATTTATTCTGTCCTGTTGTTTGTGTGTTTTTTATGACTGTCTGTCCTATGTCTTCTGTGGCTGACAGTCTCTGTCCTGTGTCTTCTGTGACTGACTGTCTCTGTCCTGTGTCTTCTGTCACTGACTGTCTCTGTCTTGTGTCTTCTGTCACTGACTGTCTCTGTCTTGTGTCTTCTGTCACTGACTGTCTCCATCCTGTGTCTTCTGTCACTGACTGTCTCCATCCTGTGTCTTCTGTCACTGACTGTCCTGTTGTAGGGCTGCCTCAGCTACTGAGCACTGTGATTAGGGGTGCCTCGAGAGAAAAAAGGTTGGGAACCACTGCAAACCTCTCTCTCCTAGCTCACACCCAATGTGAGCATTCACCCTAGAATACTCAAAAGCCTTGCATTATCTACTGAATCCATCTACAATTAACAGTGTTTTCCCCACCCGGTGGGAGATTTGGCCATTACTAAATGCGGGGTGCATGATACCTGCTGGTAACAGGAGGGCTGAGTCGTCCGCCGGTGGTATTGGGGACACAGGACAAGGCTTCTGGCATTCATACCTCCTGGAGGAGGGCACCAGGTCTGGCTCATGATTGGACATGCCCAGACCTGATGTCACCGCCTCCTGCTGTCACTCAAATGCAGCTCCTCTGAGGGGGAAAACCCCATATCAACTACTGGCAACCTGACTGTACCAGGGTTTACTGCCAGCCCAAGGGCAGAATAGTAGCCATCAGGTGACCTGGCTACACACTCACTCTGGTGGATTCCCAACGACTCTGCTTGGGTCCTAAATTTTCGGGTACCATCATCAACTGAACCCTGAATATAACAAGATAACATTTCACATAATTGATATCACATTATTATGCATGATATACATTCTCTTGTGAATACAGTATATGACAGTTTATTCGAATACACATCCACGATATGACTGCCATACTGAAACATAGGTTCCTCCCAACATGTAGAACCCTTTTATCAACAATAATGTTCTGGATCAGGCTTTCTTATCAGCGCTCCTGACTCATCAGTGACGGGAATGGAGTACACCCTCTTAGTGTTCCGTTCTGAAATGTACTGCACCCTATCCATATACACTGATCTGCCTACCTTCCAGACACGCACCAAGTAAGCTATCCAGAGACCAGCCATACTGGTCAAAGGTAAAAGGGCCTTGAAATTGGCCGAGTCCCGGTCAGTGTCTCATAAGGCTACATTACCCGGACCCAACACTAATGTGATTTGAACCACGTGAGATGTAGGGGCTGGCGTGGAACTATGAGCCCACAAATAGTCCAGTGACTGGGCCAGAAACGCAGGGGTTGGGACATCCGAGCACGCCGGAGGTCGGTCGTTCTTTTGGGCCGTTTTCAGGCCATCCCTGCGTTCGTACACAGACCGAACGAACGCAGTCTGTACAACGTAAGGGACAATGGTACTCACCAGAGCGGGGATCGAATGCTTCTCATCCGCCCCAGCAGTTGCTTCCAGTTCGGCATCCCATCTGGCAAGTCGATTGGGGTCCTGGAGCACGTCCACATCCCAAACCGGAAAGGTGTCAACATCCTGTCGTTGCATAGAGGTGGAATCTTTATCTTTGCCACTTCCGCCACGTGGTCGGCAGCACCGGAAGGTACCTCCATTGGTACCAGAGAATCGCTGGACACCTCCACGAAAGGTACGCTCATCTGCCTCTCAGGTCTCACAGTCTTCAGTAACAGGCTCCTCTGTTGTGCAGAGCCGTTGACACCATTCAGTACGTCTTCAGTCTCGGTCGGCATAATCAACAACGGCCAAAACACCACAGAAGTCTGATGGCTACAAGTGCAGGAAGAGGGTAGGGAAAGGCACTGGATCATTTCCGAGTCCACAGCAGCCATAGGCAAGGACTCTCCGGGCTCCTGCACCTCTGGGAACAGCGTTGCCTCATCACCCCAGACAGTCACCTTACCTGACATCTCGTGGGCGATTTCCGGTTCACCAACCCTCTCTGGTTCCTCTGCGGGTACTGGGTCTGGTACCGTCTCAGCCTGCTCGATAGTCATCTGGATACTTGGATCCCCTTGGGCCTCATCTCGGGCGCACAGGCCCTCCGAAGCCTCCATAATTGAGGTAGATTGTTGCTTAGAAGCAGCAGGGTCGACCACCCAGGTATTGAGGTCGGCCGCATCCTTCTCTGTAAATTCCGTAGGCCGCAGCAGCATGGGCTTCAGGAACTATGCTCCGGAGCGGGCATACTGGGCTCCCAGACAAGTTCGCCACCTGTGAAGTCGCATTTGGGACAGAGGCATTGCAGGTACCTCTTCCTGCCACCTTTACCACCAGGAGTCCTCCTGGTAGTCTGTAGTGGTTAAACTCCATCTCACTTGATATAGACAATATTTTCTGAAGACACGGCACAAGAGTAAAGGGTAGCTCACTCCTTTCACTCGCCAGGCTTCAAAGAACTGAGGGTGTGGTCGGATACATCCAGCTCCTGCTTTCTTTTCAACCATCGATGAACATTGGTTGTCACAGTGCCCCTTCCTCTGGTGGAGATTAGAGGAGGGGCCCACAGTGACAGGGTATGACCTGGGCTTTTGACTAAACCAGCCACAATGCTGGGGTGGAGTCCTGGTTTTCTCTCACTAAGAGAATCCCAAGTTCCCGGGAGTAGGGTGCACCCTGTAGCACGTGGTTCAGCACCCATGCTGAGCACAACCACGTGGCCATCGGCGGGAGCCGGACGCCATTTTGAAATAGTTTACATACGGGTTTAACCTGGCTTCTCGATCTGAAAAGCAGGTCTGCAGCCTCACCCATAAACACAATGTCCTCACTGTCTGCTCCCTCTGGTGGAACCAGAAGACCTAGCGGCACAAAAAGGGCGCGGCCATGGTTTTCGTGCTACTCCAAAATAAAGCGGCAACACCATTCTCTGTATTTTGCAACTGGACTACGCGGTCTGCTTGATTCTGGCGGGAACTCATTTCCGGTAATTCCATACAGCACATAGATTAGAAGTCTACCGAGAGAAGGTTGTACCCCAGGCTAGCAAAGCTCTTTTTTTAAACGCTGCACACGATTACAGTCCATTGCAAGCACTCTGTGGTTCCATGATTTGGCTATGGATTGTAGTACTCTGGGCTTCTTCTAGCAGAGGTTCAGGCACCTTGTACGTCAGGCACCCCTCCTAAGATACTCCCTATCAGTACTCTTACGCCGCTCCACTTGGCTGTCAGTATCGCGGACCCTCTCCAGAGGTCCCTGGAACTCCGTTAACAAGAACACCCCCTTTAGGCATCCCTACTACCCACCTCAGGGTGACTTAGAACAGCAAAATAGCTTTTGTCTCCAAACCATTCACCTGATAGGGCCGTCTATGTCATAATTCAATGGCGGGGAAAATGGCCCTGGTTATGGTATGTCGGGGTCCCCTGGATGCTATACCTAGTCTCCCTCCTTCATTAGCACTTGTTCTGGAAGTGTACCTCGTTACTTTCAATAAATCCCTGTCGTTTTGCACACAAGACCAAAAGTGCTATCGCTCTCTCTATCTCTCTCTCACACTGTTTTTCAGCCAAAAAAGTTGATATCTGCCAACTGTGCAATGTGTATTTAATGAATAAATTACATGACTGTATTGGCCAACTCTGTGTTGAAAATGTATATTTAGAAAAAATGTAGGCAGTCAAAAACATTTTCCCTTGGAGAATAACAACAGTTACAACATCCTTGACTGGAAGGCTATTATTTACAGTACCTGCTGTGTTAAGCACTATTGTTTTCTGAGTTAGGAAAGTCCCCAACATATAGTATTTCTCAGTAATGTCTGTACAGGTCTTGCTCCAAGCATTCCTAAAACTGTCTTAAATCTCCTCCTCTCCCTTCTTTCTTCATGCACTTGAGGAATGTTTAGGCTTCATTTGAAATGATGAAAGCTTATCTGTTTAATGTTACTGGTAAAACATCTAATTTTTGTATGATGTCTGCCCTTCATCTTCTAGGATCATTTGCTCCTTCTAATCTGTGTTGGACGGTGTGCCTATAGAAGTATGCACTGGAAAAGCAAAAATTCAATACACATACATTGGAATATAAACGAAGTGCCCGAGATAAGCAAGAATGGCGACAAACGGGCATTACCACATGGACGCTCCCATTCAAGTCAATGGGATTCTAAGTGTGGTAGTGTACTATTGCACTTTATAGAATAAGCCCCAAAGTAAAGCAAGAAAGACATGTATAAACTATTAACAGTCCTACCATTGTTATTATTATTATTTGTTCATAATGTGCCAACCTATTCTGCAGTACAAAACTATGGAGGTGTGAAAGGCTATATATGTATATTGTTATTTTTATTGCGCCAACCAGGTACGCAGCGCTTTGCAATTTTTACAAACATTGCAATGCAATTACACTACAAGGAATATAATAGAGATATAATACGTGCATCAAGACATAAATGTAACATTGGGAGAAAAGAGTACTTTCCCCAAAGAATGTATAATCTAATTGGCATGTCGGGAGACTAATAGAAGCAGCACATTTGAGCGCATTGGTTAGAGTGTACATAAGACCATACTGGAGTTTAGTATTTAGTAGTCATCCAAGGTTATTTAAACATGTGGTTGATCAGGTTTTCAGATGGGTTTTGAAGTTATAGATGGGGAGTAGGTGGTTGTCGGACAATGAGAGGAAGAGAGTTCCAGAGATAGTGTGCCGCATGTACAAAGGGTTGTAGGTGCGAGAGCTGTAGTGGCATCGGAGGTCAAGAGAAGACAAGCCTGAGGGGAGAGAGAGACTGACAGACATAAGTTGAGATATAAGGAGGGGTAGTGGAGTTGAGAGATTTGGAAGATACAAGAACAATTTTGTAGTGAATGCAGAGTTTAATAGGGAGCCAACAGAGAGTTTATAGGAGGAAGGAAGCAGAGACTGAATGACAGGAGAGGAAGGTTATCCTTGCAGCAGCATTTTTTAATTGATTGAAAGGTAGTAAACTGTAGTAAGATACAGTTGTGAGTCATCTACATTCAGGTGATACATGAATCCCAATGAGCTAATAAGGTAACCAAGGCAGAATGTATAAAGAGAAAAGAAGAGAGAGGTCACAAAAACAAGCCTTCATGTACACCAACGGGATACATCAACAGAGAAAGAAGAGGACATGGCAAGAGATACACTAAAGGAAAATTGAGAGTGGTAGGAAGAAAGCCAGGAGAAGGGTTTGTCCCAAACATCAGTTTGAGTGGAAAGTGGGGAGAAGTGGGTGATCAAGTCAAAGGCTGCATACAGATTGCGTATAATGAGGAGGGAGTAATGTCCTTGGGATTTAGCAATCTGGAGGTTGTTTGCTGCTTTGGTGAGTGCTGTTTCAGTTGAGTGAGTCGATTGTGAAACTGGTTGGAGAGGTCTAAAAGAGCATATGAACTGAAGAAAGAAATGATGCATACAAGCCATTTCAGAAATGTAGAGACTAAAGTGTGACAATGCTCGTCTCCAACCAGGAAGCGGACCCGCAGGGCTGAGGTAGGGATGCAGAATAACCGACCAGAGCCCAGGGACAGTGTCCTGTTAGAGTATCTGAAGTCGGTAAGCAGGCAGGGGTCAGGGGTCAGGGCTTGTGGCAGAGTTGCAAAGTCCAGAAGACAGGTTAGGGCAGGCAGAAAGCAGTGAGGTCGGAGTCACGATCCAGGGTCAGCAACAGAGGAATAAAAACTGGCAAAAGTGTAAAGCGTGACTGGAAAGACCAACATAAGCTGCACACATTAGAACTTTGCTCGGCGACTCCCACCAGGAAGTGCAGCCTTATATAGCAAGCTGCCAGTAAGGAAAATGGTCGAAATGAGCATAAAGGGCAGGCAACCTAGAAAACCTGAACTGCAGCAAAACCCGGCACGGATCAGGCAGAAACCTTACATAAAGGCAGTTTGATGGGTCTATGTAGTCAAGGGTTTTGTTCTTGAGAATAGGTCTCACAACAGCAAATATTTAAAGGATTAGAAAAAGGAGAGGGAAGAGTTGGAAGTGTGAGTAAGAGCAGGGATGAGAATGGGAGCGAGAGGTCGGAGGCGATGGAAAGGAATAGGATTAATCTAGCAAGTAGTAAAAGGAGAGGAGAAGAGTGCCTAAGATACATCCACCTTTGTTACAGGGGGGAAAGCATCCAGAGTAGATGAGAGGGGATTCAAGAAGTGTAGAGGAAGGCCCCCTGGCCCCCATCTCATTCACCTTCTCTTCACTTTCATTATCTAGGTTCAGCAAAAGTTTAAGAAGAGATGCAGGGTAAAAGACAGTTCCAAAAGATAGAGTTATAGGTGGTGACAAGAATGTCAGGATAGGAGGAGGATAGAGAAAAGAGCTTAGAGCACAGGGAGTATTCCAGATCCGCCTGACGCATGGATTGCAAATCTATAGAACAGTAAGGGGAGTCAGGAAGTGGTGTAGTGAGAGATAAGTCGGAGATAGCAAAGGAGACGAGGCGATGGTCTGAGAGCTGAAAGGGGAGATAGAAAAGCCAGTTTTTATTGAAGACAAGGTCTAATTAGCGTCCATCATTATGGGTGTTGAAAGCAGTCTATTGGTGAAGACCATACAGGGAAGTAAGAAAGAGGACACGGGAAGCCCGGGTGGCAGAATAGACATCAATATAGCAACCACCATAGGAGTATGCCGCCTCTGTAAAAAGTCACCAAAAAAGTCACCATGTTTCAGTCAAAGCAAGGCGATTTAGCGAGTGAGAGAGAGGTTATGCACAGTTAGGACCATGGTGTCACGGGAATATAAGAGTGCTCACCACAAACCGGACTGGACCGCGAGGCCGAGGTGGGGATACAGGAAAACCGCCGCCCTACAGCCGCGTGAGCGGGTCCGGTAAGCAGAGTCGTGTAGATCGCCTTGTTCGGGAGAGGAGAGAGTAGAGTGGTAGAGGTACTTGCCAGATCCGGGGTAGGAGAGGTCAGGAGTAGTCGGTGTCCAAAGCCAGGGTCGAGGAGAGGAGAAGGTAGAAGTCCGTTGAGCGAGCCGGGGCTCGAGGGTGCCAGAGATCGGGAGTCCAGGTTCAGGCTAGGGTCTGTGACGGAAGACAAATGCAGACTGCGAAGTAGCTTGTAGCAAGCACAACTAGAGACTGACTATGCTCAGCAATCAGCTCAGGGCTGGAGGCACTAAATACTGACAGGAACCAATGAGAACCTCCAGCGGTGATGTCAGACGTAGGTAGAGCGCTGATAGGCTGAGGCAGGATACAGAACCGGTGGGAACGGAACAATAACATTGGCGGCAGTAGAGATGGACATAGTAGCGCGCGCGACGCACGCGACGCGCGCGACGCGCGCGACGGAAGGGGCGGGTTGAGTTCGCCGGACTGAAAGACAGGAGCCGTAGGCGCGCGCGCGGCCTTTCCACAGCGGCGCGCATGGGCAGCAGGGGCTGCCGGGAGTTCAGGAAGAAGAGGAGGTCCACGTGACCGGGTGCCGCGCGCCCCGGCAGCCGAGGTAGGAACCGCAGCGGGCAGAGACCTTACAGTAACCCCCCCCCCTTCAGGGTCGAACTCCGGACGATCCTTACCAGGTATAAGCGGAAATTTAGAATGAAATGCCCGTACCAGCCTGGGGGCGTGTACCTGGATTTGAGGAATCCATGCCCTTTCTTCGGGTCCAAAACCCCTCCAATGCACCAAATACTGGAGGCCTCCTCTAGAGATGCAAGAATCTAGAATGGATTGTACCTCAAACTCTTCTTGTCCATTGACAAGTCTGGGGGAAGGTGTGATGTGTTGGATCAGAGGATTGGGTACAAACGGTTTGAGTAGAGAACAATGAAAGGCGGAGGGAATCTTCATGGTAGCAGGTAGTTTGAGTCGGTAGGTAACCGGATTGATCCTCTTCAATATAGGGAATGGACCGATAAATCGGGGTGCCAGCTTTGGGGATGTGACCTTCTACACATACTTTCTAGCCATACTTTCTGACCAGGAACGAAATCGGGTGGTCTCTGACGATGCCAATCCGCCTGCTTTTTCTGCATGGCTGTGGCCCGCTTGAGATTATCCCGAATCCTGGACCAGGAAGCTTGAAGATCCCGAATCCTCTCTTCTGCGGCTGGAACTCCTGTACTCGGCCCAGACTGAGGAAGGGTGGAGGGATGAAAGCCAAAATTAGAGAAGAATGGAGACTGTAATGTGGACTTATTCCTGAGATTATTGTGAGCGAATTCCGCCCAAGGAAGTAGGTCGAGCCAATTGTCCTGAGAGTCCGATATGAAACAACGGAGGAACTGCTCCAGTGACTGATTGGTTCGTTCAGTTTGACCTTTGGTCTGTGGGTGGTATCCCGAGGAGAAGTGAAGTGCCACATTAAGTTTTTTACAGAAGGCCCTCCAGAATTTTGAAACAAATTGCGACCCCCGATCAGAAACTATGGTCTGAGGTGACCCATGGAGCCTGAAGACCTCCTTGACAAATACTTCGGCAAGTTTAGGGGCACTGGGTAGACCTTTAAGTGGGATAAAGTGCGCTTGTTTAGAAAAGCGATCGACCACTACTAATATCGTGTCCATACCCTTGGATTTGGGTAGGTCGACAATAAAGTCCATCGAGAGATGTTCCCAAGGACGATCGGGAATAGGGAGGGTTTGCAGGAGTCCTGGAGGTTTATTCCGTGGAGTCTTGTTCTGTGCGCAGGTGGAACATGCTGAGACGAAATGTTGAATGTCCTTACGCATGCTAGGCCACCAAAACGTTCGTTGCAGGAGGTCAATAGTCCTTTTAATCCCTGGATGACCTGCCGTTTTAGCAGCGTGCCCCCATTGCATTACCTTCTGACGGAAGGTAGGGGGTGTGAAAAGTCGTCCAACTGGCACCCTGAGACCCTGCGGGATTTGATCTTGAACCTTGGTGATCTCTGATAGTGCGTCAAAGGTACTGGCAGACAGGACACATTTCGGAGGAAGAATAGTCTCTTGGGGATCTTCGGTTTTGTCCTCTACAGAGAATTGACGAGACAGTGCATCGGCTTTAGTGTTTTTGGAACCCGGGAGATATGAAATCAGGAAGTTGAACCGGGTGAAGAAAAGGGACCAACGTGCCTGCCGAGCACTCAGACGACGGGCAGTCTCAATATATAAGAGGTTCTTATAGTCCGTAAGGATGGTGACGGGGTATTCAGTGCCTTCCAATAGATGTCGCCACTCTTCCAAAGCCATCTTGATCGCGAGGAGCTCACGGTTACCCACATCATAGTTCCGTTCGGCTGCAGAATTTTTTTTAGAAAAGAATGCGCAGGGATGTAGTCTGGCCTGTGGGTTCTTCCTTTGAGATAAGATCGCCCCTGCCCCTATGTCCGACGCATCCACCTCGAGAGTGAAGGGCTGTGCTGGATCAGGATGCACCAAGATAGGTGCTGTGACAAAGGCTTCCTTGAGAACCTGAAAAGCCATGATGGCATCGGGGGACCATAGTGCGGGATTGGCGTTCTTCTGAGTGAGGGCCGTGATGGGTGCGACCAGCGAGGAAATTTTTTTTATGAACCTGCGGTAATAGTTGGCAAAACCTAAAAACCTCTGTACCGCTTTCAAAGAGAGGGGGCGAGGCCAGTTCAAGACGGCTTCCACCTTGGTAGGATCCATCGCGAGTCCTGTGTCGGAGATTATGTACCCCAAAAATGACGTCGATGACTGATGGAACTGGCATTTTTCAAGCTTAGCGAACAGTCGATTCTCCCGTAACCTCTGAAGTACTTGTTTGACATGCCGAGTATGTTCCAGGGGATTCTGCGAGAATATCAGGATGTCATCTAGGTAGACCACCACGTGTTGATCCAGCAGATCTCTGAAGACGTCATTAACAAAATCCTGGAAGACAGCTGGCACATTACAGAGACCAAAGGGCATCACGAGGTACTCATAGTGCCCATCACGCGTGTTGAAGGCCGTCTTCCACTCATCTCCCTTACGAATCCGGACCAGATTGTAGGCTCCACTGAGATCTAGTTTGGAAAAGATAGTGGCGCCTTGTAACCTGTCGAAAAGTTCGGCAATCAAAGGAAGGGGATACCGATTCTTGACAGTCACCTTGTTGAGACCACGGTAATCGATGCAAGGACGAAGTGTGCCGTCCTTTTCCTTTACAAAAAAGAAACCTGCTCCTGCTGGAGAAGAGGACTTACGTATGAAGCCTCTCTGGAGGTTCTCCTGTATATAAAGTTTCATCGCCTTGGTCTCGGGGGGGGAAAGTGGATAGGTACAACCTCTGGGGGGAATCGCGCCAGGAAGAAGTTCGATCGGGCAATCGTAGGCGCGATGGGGTGGTAATTCCTCCGCCTGAATCTTGTCGAAGACATCTCTGAACTCCCAGTAGGCGTCCGGAAGAAGGGAATTCTTGGGTTCCGGATGTGTGGCAGCTACTAGGGCATTAGATGAAACCAGACAAGTGTCTTGACACCGATCTCTCCAGGTGAGGGGTTGTGACTGAAGCCAGTCGATCTGGGGATTATGGTGCTGGAGCCATGGAAGACCCAATATCACGTCTACTGCCGGCGTGTGGATGGCATCCAACTGAATTTGTTCGGAATGGTGTCCTGACATCTTAAGACGGAGGGGAATGGTCTGATGAGATATAAATGCGGGTTGCAAAGGCCTACCGTCAATGGCTTCAAGGCCTACGGGCCAATCCTTGGCTACCAGAGGGATCTGGTGTCTCTCCGCAAATGATTGATCAATGAAATTCCCACCAGAACCGGAGTCTAGGAAGGCCCTCGTAGAGATGTCTCCAAAGTCCCCTGATAGAGTTATAGGAAGAAGTATCTTAGATGGTAGTTTGGGAGAGAAAGGAGAGGTTACCATGCCCAGTGTAGTTCTCCCAGTACTCACTGGGGGCTGGCGTTTCCCGACTTGGAGGGACAGGTACTCACCAGGTGTCCACCATTACCGCAGTAGAGGCAGAGACCCGCCCGACGGCGACGTAGTCTTTCCGTTAACGAAAGGCGAGCTCCACCCAACTGCATGGGTTCTTCGGAGGATACGGCGACGGACTCCCCTGGAGCTGTGTGTGAAGAAAAAGTGGATTGGGTACCTTTTAGACGCTTTCCTTTCTCTACTCTTCGCTCCTGAAGCCGCTGGTCCATACGGATACTGAGTGCGATGAGTGCATCCAATGATGTAGGGCGCTCTAGTGCGGCCAGCTCGTCTTTGAGGGTGTCATTCAAACCCTGCCAAAACACTGCGGCGAGTGCTTCATCATTCCACTTAGTTTCAGCGGAAATGGTGCGAAACTCCAGTGCGTAGCGTGCCACCGAGCGATTACCCTGTAAAACATTGAGGAGAGAAGAAGCGGCCGTTACCCTCCTTCCTGGTGTATCGAACACCTTCCAGAATTCAGTACAAAACCGGTCCAGGCTTGAGGTCAGCTCCGGGCGATGCTCCCATATGGGTGTAGCCCAGGCCAGGGCGTCATCGGTCAGCAGAGAGTAGATGTACGCAACCTTGGAACGAGGAGTCGGAAAGTGAGAGGGTAACAGTTCAAATTGGACAGAACACTGCGCCAGAAAGCCACGGCATGCTGAAGGCTCTCCCGAATAGCGATTGGGGGAAGGTAGACGAGGTTCCGGGGAATGAGTCAAAGGTACCGGCGGGAGAAAATAGGAGCAGGAGGAGCGGCAGGAGGAGCGGCAGCAGCCTCGGGAGAGGACAGAAGGGATTTGAGTTGCTCCGAAATGGTACCCAGGGAATTTTGGAGCATCTCCATACGCTGGTTATTTTGGGAGAGACAGTTCTCTACTTCCTTGAACAGGCCATCGTGTTCGCTCAGGCGTCGACCCACCTCGGCGGAGTCCAGGTCTGTTGGGCTGAGCATAATGTCACGGGAATATAAGAGTGCTCACAACAAACCGGACTGGACCGCGAGGCCGAGGTGGGGATACAGGAAAACCGCCGCCCTACAGCCGCGTGAGCGGGTCCGGTAAGCAGAGTCGTGTAGATCGCCTTGTTCGGGAGAGGAGAGAGTAGAGTGGTAGAGGTACTTGCCAGATCCGGGGTAGGAGAGGTCAGGAGTAGTCGGTGTCCAAAGCCAGGGTCGAGGAGAGGAGAAGGTAGAAGTCCGTTGAGCGAGCCGGGGCTGGAGGGTGCCAGAGATCGGGAGTCCAGGTTCAGGCTAGGGTCTGTGACGGAAGACAAAAGCAGACTGCGAAGTAGCTTGTAGCAAGCACAACTAGAGACTGACTATGCTCAGCAATCAGCTCAGGGCTGGAGGCACTAAATACTGACAGGAACCAATGAGAACCTCCAGCGGTGATGTCAGACGTAGGTAGAGCGCTGATAGGCTGAGGCAGGATGCAGAACCGGTGGGAACGGAACAATAACATTGGCGGCAGTAGAGATGGACATAGTAGCGCGCGCGACGGAAGGGGCGGGTTGAGTTCGCCGGACTGAAAGACAGGAGCCGTAGGCGCACGCGCGGCCTTTCCACGGCGGCGCGCATGGGCAGCAGGGGCTGCCGGGAGTTCAGGAAGAAGAGGAGGTCCACGTGACCGGGTGCCGCGCGCCCCGGCAGCCGAGGTAGGAACCGCAGCGGGCAGAGACCTTACACATGGTTGAGAAGGAGGGTGCATTCCAGTGGGCACACAAAATATGGACCAAGCTGCAAGAAGGTAGGAGAGAGCGAGGAGGAGAGATTGTGACTTGCAGGAAGATTTCTTATTGTGGGGGATAGAGGGATGTGGAAGTAATTAATGTAGAAGGAGGAAAGTTAAATAGAACAGAGAAAAGGATAAGAAGGGAGGTGAGAAGGTGCACTATTTATGGAGTGAGGGTTTTAAGTCAGATAGAAGGAAGGTGAGAGCTTTATAAGGAGAGATGATGCCCCAAAAGATGAGGCCCCAAAGATAAAGAGTAACAGGGTAGACGGAATAAGAAGAAAATGATGTATAGAAGTGAATCTGTAGCACAGTATGTGTGAGGAAAGTGATGGTAACGCAGGTTAAAAATGCAAACTAGGCAATAGTTTTATTGCTCTTGCTTATAAAGTAAACCATAGCATCAGGGCCGCTTTATACATTAGGCCGACAAGGCACAGTGAACCTTTTAGTGCCTACGATATTTCACTTGAAAAAATACCTAAACAAAAAAATCAGAATAAGAGAAAACAGCAAATTTTAATTTAAAATGCCTTCGAAGTATCGATACCTTTAAATATCGAAACAAAAGTATCGATGCCAAATATCGCTAGTATTGAAAGAAACAAGTAAACAATGAAATTGGCATAAAAATGAGTAAAAATATCGGATACACAGGCCTCTAGAAATAAAAGTGCCTAGGTCCTACGAAGGTCTTAAAACGGCCCTGCATAGCATGCATGATTTTCTCCTCATCCAATAAGAAAAAAGTGCGTGTGCCGAGCATGCGCATTTTAAGTGATTCTTCTTTGTCTTTTGTCACTGTTTTGTCACAGAAATTGTATTTGTGATGGTGATGTTTTTAGTTGAAAATGAAAACATAATTTCAGTGCCAAAATGCAAAGACGTTTCACTTAGAACTCACGTGCGCGGCACCCCCCCCCCCCCCCCTGGTTTGACCTATTTTCACTTCTATATGTAAAGTAACTGTGAATTCCTCATGTGTGTGTCTCTGTGTGTCTGTTTGTGTGTGTGTCTCTGTGTGCATCTCTCTGTGTATGTCTCTTTCTCTGTCTGTGTGTGTGTCTCTGTGTGTATGTGCGTCTCTGTGTGTGTGCGTCTCTGTCTGTGTGTGTGTGTCTCTGTGTTTGTGTGTGTCTGCGTGTGTGTCTAAGTGTGGTCTCTATGTGTGTGTGTCTTTGTGTGTGTGTGTCTCTGTGTTTGTGTCTGTGTGTATGCGTGTGTCTCTTTGAGTGTGTGTGTGCTGAACCTGTGCCTGTGTTGCATCAGCGCATGTGCGCGGCGCAAGCGGCTACTGCGCAGGTGCTCCCAGGTGTGCCTGGCCATCGGCAACAGCTCCTGCGCATGCGCGCCGAATGTGGGAGGCCTCCGCATGCATGCCAGCTGCCATAACGGCCTCTTCTGCCAGCAGCGACGTCACTTTCAGAACTGCACTTCCATCTCCATCAAGGCGATTTACTCCAAGGGAAATTTTCATTTGGTAGGTGCCAGCAAAGAAGTTTCACGTCAAAAAACATCCAGAAAAATATAATAGGTCCCTTTTACAAGGAGAAACAAAGATGTCCAGAGCAACATCCAATGTGACAAAAAAAAGGCGCTTATAATCCAAATGAAGATGTTTTAATGACTCTTTTTAATTAAAGTTAGTATTTGTGGTCAATATACCAGTGCTAGAAATAAATATTGCCAATATTTTGACAAACATCTGAAAATCCTTATATACAGTTCTTATAGTAGCTGCAAAAAAATGTAGTGGTGGATCATCATTAGTGTACAGACTACAATTAGAATGGAAAATACTGAACTATAAACAGTAGTTTAACATTTGAGACAGAAATGAAGGCTATGTTTAGCTGCGATAAAAAAAAACAGTGCGATGTGAACTTGGAGAGTGTGAGAGATTAGACAGTCTGTAAACTTTCCACCATAAGCAGGCAAAGGCACTGTGCCCATTAGGTTTTCTCACACCCTCCAACATTCAGCTGATATCAGTTTAAAGACAAACTAATCCAGTGTAACGCACAACAAAAGTACACTCATATTTATCTCCCTATCAGTGCTATCTTTTTTATTTTCTTTGTAAATTATTGACCTTCATTTTTTTTAACTATCTTATAGGAAGGGACGGACCATTTTTCTTTTCTCCCTAAGAAAATCTGGAAAAGCTAAGATTTTTCCGAGGGAGAAAGTGTTTGCCTGGATCATGAGCTCATAAATCTGCTCGCGTGTCTGTAAGTTTCACAATGGAAACTCAAGTAAAACCTCAAGGGCATAGAAAACAGTCGGTATGCTTAAAAATCCATACTTGTTGTAACTGGTGCATCAATTGACTGTCTACTGTGTTATGTAAATAATACGTTGCTTAGGGAGTAGGATTCCGGTATACTAGCTGAGGCTCCAAGGTGTATCTGTACTGTGAAGCTGGAAGGATGAGTGTTAGTTAAGATATTATGTCTGCATGTTTGTGCACACAAAGTAATGAGTCAAACCAAATATTTCAATATAAGCCCAGTACAAACAAACTAAAGGTCTATTTAGTAGGCATTTAAATGACTGTTATATAGGTGGGTTCTTTTGTACTTTCTTCGCTGCCGGAGGTGCTTCCAAAAGCACTGCTGTTAATGTTTATTCCCTTTTTCATTATCTAGGATTTAAAGTCTGTATGAGATTGTTATATGGTAACCCATCAGAGCAGTTGTATTGCTTAATTTTTCTCTGTGTTTCCAATCTACCGTTCTTTGGATATGTTTCTATACTTTCATGTGGCATGGTTAAGTGGTTATATAAAAAATAAGATGGATCTCCATTTTTCCAGCATCCCAGAATAGTTTTTATTTTTTTATGTTCTGAGTATATAAAATGATGCAAAAGGAGCCTGAAAGCTATTTGAAGACATTCAGTACTGGCCCATATGTTCTAAGTGGTTCTAAGTGGTTCTAAGTCATAAAATATCTTCCAGGGAAGTATTTTCCAGCAAACAAATGGGTCTTATCAGTCATCACCACTTAGTAAATTTGAGCCATAGGGGAATATTCACTAAACTTCGATATGTTAATTGCAACATTGATCGGATTGGCGTGTTCCCACCGAACGCGATGAAATTTGTGCATTCACTAAGAAAAATTGAATCATTTTTAGCGTTTGGCAAAAAAAATGCCATATTGCATGAGTTTGTATTTGCTTAACGAGCTAAATGAACTTAACGTTCAATTTTGCTCCAGCAGTCTGGAAGAGCTGCACAGAGAGAAGCTGCATCTCCCTGCACAGCTCTTACAGGTGATCGCACAGTTTAAATTTTCATTTTAAAAACATAGCATTGAAGCAGGGGGTCTCTGGAGCTGTACCACATTCATTTCAGGTCCGGGGACCCCCTGCTTCCCGAAGTACAGGCCTCCGTAGGGGTTGCCGGTATATCCGCCAAGTTTAAATGTCCCGGTCACGTGATGCAGTAGATGTAAACTTGCCGGACTTACCGGCACCCCCTACGGGGGCCTGTACCTCAAGAAGCAGGGGGTACACGGACCTGAAATTAATGCGCTTCAGCTCCAGAGACCCCCTGCTTTAATACTATGTTTTAAACATAAAACACATCTTCATTACCTTAGTGGCTAATCCCTAAGGTATTGAAGGAGTTAAATAGTTGTTTGTGGTAGAATGGGTGGGTGAAGCTTGTAGCTGCCCCAGGTGGGTGATTAGGCCTCCTGGGATGGTTTTGCTGGAGGAGATAACCCTTCATTAATTTAGCGGTTACAACCGCGTAGGTAATGAAGGGATTAATCCCTCCTGCTAGGCCTAACCACCCACCCTGGGGTAACTACCCCCAACACACATTAATTGGCAAAAGCCCTATTATCCAGATCTGGATAATAGCGCATTTACCCATGAAAAATAAACCATTAGCCAGCAACCCTATATTTAATAAAAGTAGTACTTAACCCTGCCAGGATGAAGACCGTCCACATGTTCATTCTCATCCTCTTCCATGGCACCAACATTAAAATAAAAAAAAATAGCTACTGGCCAGTAACCCCTTAATTACCTTAGTGGTTAGTAACCGCTATGGTAATTAAGAGGTTAACACACACATATGCCCTCGCTTCCTACCCAGAAGGCCTATCCACCCTTCCTGGGGCAACTACCCCCATTCCCCACCCTCTATTCCCCCATCACCACACACGCAAATGGGCAAAAGCCCTAGTAGCCAAATATGGCTTATAGCGCTTTTGCCCAATTGGTTTGAAAAATAAATAAATGACACAATAAAATGAAATTGACATTTCAATACATTCAAATAAACAGTAGGCAATAAACCCATTGATTGTCACTGTGATTATCTATGCCCTCAACGGGAGCACAGATATCCACATTGGCAACCAATGGCAGCCTAATTTTTTTTAGAACAAAACACATAACAATAAAATAAAAACAAACAGTAGCCAAAAAAAAGCATTGATTGTCAGTGTTGTTATCTATGCCCTCACCAGAGCATAGATATCCACATTGGCAATGAATGGGCATACAAAAGAAAAACACAATCCTATAAAATACAATCAAAGTGTTTCTTACCCATGCTGGGATGAAGGCTCGTCCTCATTCAACTGTGGGACCAACAACTCTTGACCCACGAAGCAATGATCCTCGTCTTGAAGAAAAGCATGATGCGCTTATGTCCACGATACATAGTTGCTTGAAGAGTTGTCCCCGGTAAGTAAATCGTCATCTTTCTTGTCTTCTTTATTTTCATCTTATCTTCTTGCTGTCAAATGAGACATGACAGGCCTTATATAAGGGCTGTGCTGTAGCATTTGACTGACAAATGATCATAATCAGAGTGGTGGATGTACCATGTGTCCAGGCATCAGGTTTGGCAGCGAATTACTTTTTGTACCAAACTTGAATCCGATTGGTGGATGTACCATGTGATGCCTTTCCTTTTTTGGAGTGATGTCATGTCATCTTAAAGGGAGGGAAGCCATCCAATCAGGTTCCATATGCTTACTTCCCTTTAAGGTGACGTCACATCCCACATCACAACTCCTTCCGCAACCCTTCCGGAAGGCCAAACCACCCACGCTGGGGCAGCTACAAGTTTCATCCACCCCCTCTACCACCAGCAAACCAGTTCCTGCTATTTAACCCCATCTCATTACCTTAGCGGTTAACCACCAAGGTAATGAAGCTGGGCTATAATTTGATTTTTATTACCTAGGATTCAAGGGGGTCTCCAGAGCTGAAATGAATGTGGGTCAGCTCCTCCGGATTCAATCCTATTTATTAAAAAATAAACTCTGTCTGATGCAAATCACGATTCCGATTTCGCCAGTCTTTAGGCAATGGAAACAAAATTGCAAGTGTTTAACCCGCGATTTGCACATCAAAGCTTTGTGAATAGCAGTTGCTGGCAAAAAAATGCGTGTTCAGCATTTTCTGAGCTACTGCATGGCTTGCAATAGCAAGAGTGCTACCGCTCGTTAACAAGCCATTTTCACTCGATTTTGCCATGTTATCAACGCTTTGTGAATTGCTACAAAAGTGCAATTAACAAGCATTAAGTCCCTTATCGAAGTTTTGTGAATAAGCCCCAGAGTCATATTTACTAAGAAATTTTTCTCCAGCCTGAATGGTCTGTAATGTGTCTTCCAGTGCCAGAAGCTGTCATAAGGTATAGCTTTGTAAATTTGTAGGTGGTAAAGTAGTTTTTAAACAAAAGGCACGAGGAAAGCCAACAGGTATGGATGCTGTTTAGATTAGCTTCTCCCCAAAGGATGGGTTTGCTACGATTCTGTGTGGTCTATTTTATCAAGTGATATAGCTATCAATTGTTAAATACCTTTCTAGTGACTGTCCATTAGTATTTCTGGCTATGGCACAGAGCACTAGAAGAAAGAAGAGCACAGATGTGTAATCTTTAGTGAAAGAACTAGGCCATTGAATCCTTGTGGGTTAAACTGTTGTATCCCAACAGAAAGAGTATAACAATATGTTAAAAAGCTCTCTGAACATGTTGGTGACATTAACTGAAATATTAACAGATATTATAGGCTAAAGCTGTAATATTCCGGGCATTATTAAAATTCCTGCTCTCTGATTGGTTAAAAAAAATTGCAGCTTCCAATGTGTTTATTTCCAATTTGTTTATTTCCAGCCAATCAGCTTTCAGAACAGCTCTGAGACAGGGCAGGGGATTGGTCAGGAGGCAGGAACAGACAGGGCAGGGGATTGGCCAGATAGCAGCAGCAGGCAGTGACTCCTCCACCTCCCTCCATGAACACAGCTTCAATTTGAGTTGAGGTGGAGCGAGTGTTTGTGTAGCTGTAAGTAATTGGCTGTCTACAGTTTGTTTGTGGCTGCAGTTTCTGTGTGTGTGTATGTAGCTGCAGTTTGTGTTTGTGTGAGTAGCTGCAGTGTGTGTGTGTGTGTGTGTGTGAGTGAGTGAGTGTTGCTGCAGGGTGTGTGTAGCTGCAGTGTGTGTATGTGTATAGCTGCAGTGTGTGTGTGTGCAGCTGCAGTGTATGGCTGCCGTGTGTGTGTGTGTGTGTGTGTGTGTGTGTTGCTGCAGTGTGTGTGTAGCTGCAGTGTGTGTATGTGTATAGCTGCAGTGTGTGTGTGTGTGTGTGTGTGTGTGTGTGTGTGTGTGTGTGTGTGTGTGTGTGTGTGTGTGTGCGCAGCTGCAGTGTATGGCTGCAGTGTGTGTGTATGTGTGTGTGTGTGTGTGTAGCTGCAGTGTGTGTATGTGTATAGCTGCAGTGTGTGTGTGTGCAGCTGCAGTGTATGGCTGCAGTGTGTGTGTGTGTGTGTGTGTGTGTGTGTGTGTGTGTGTGTGTGTGTGTGTGTGTGTGTGTGTGTGTGTGTGTGTGTGTGTGTGTGTGTGTGTGTGTGTGTGTGTGTGTAAGCTGCAGTGTGTGTGTGTGTGTGTGTGTGTGTGTGTGTGTGTGTGTGTGTGTGTGTGTGTGTGTGTGTGTGTGTGTGTTTGTGCACAGGGGACGGCAGTGTGTAGATATAGATAGCTGCAGTGTAAGTGTATATAGAGGTGCTTTAATGTATTTACCATTTTATTTTAATTTAAAAAATCTATATAACTGTACAAAAGTGTCTATTATTTATGAAAAAAGCCCACATTTAGCTTCTAATAGTAACAATCCCCTCAGAACAGGGCATTACTGGCCAATAATGCCCTGTTCTGGGATTATTAATTAATTATAGGCTAATTATGTAAAATTTCGGGCATTATTGAAATCCCTGCTCTCTGATTGATTAAAATTCCAGGCATTATCCAATCAGTAATAGCCCGGAATTTTTGGCACCCTGCCAAGTTTTTCAGCCAATCAGCTTTCGGTTCTCATTCTCAAAGAGTGAGATCAGCTCACAGACAGGGGAGGTGATTGGACAGAAGGCAGCAGCAAGGCACTGACTCCCCCCCCCCCTCCCTGCCTGCAGAGAGCTCCACACAGGAGAGTGAGGGGAAAGGTTTGTGTGTTTGTGGGTGTAAAGGGGGCCAGCAGAGTGTTTTATTTGTGTATGTGTCTTCTGTTGGTGTGTGTTTTGTGGGTGTAGAGGGGGCAGCAGAGTCTGTTTTATTGGTGTGTGTGTGTGTGTGTTTTGTGGGTGGAGCAGGGGTGCAGAGTGTTTTGTGTGTGCGCAGTGCGTAGGTTTACAGGGGAGCTGCAGTGGGTGTAGAGAGGGGGCTGCTGGTGTGTATTTTGTGGATGTAGAGGGGGCAGTGGTCTGTTTTGTTGGTTTGTGTCTGCAGTGTGTTTTGTGGGTGTAGAGGGTGGCTTCAGTGTGTGTCAGGGTGGAGAGCGGCTGCAGAGTTTGTTTTGATGTGTGTGTGTGTGTGTGTGTGTGTGCCTCTGCAGTTTTGTGGGTTTACAGGGGGCTGCAGTGTGTGTGTGTGTGTGTGTGTGTGTGTGTGTGTGTGTGTGTGTGTGTGTGTGTGTGTGTGTGTGTGTGTGTGTGTGTGTGTGTGTGTGTGTGTGTGTGTGTGTGTGTGTGTGTGTGTGTGTGTGTGTGTGTGGTGGAGGAGGAGGGCTGCTGGGTGTTTTGTGGGTGTATAGGAGGGGAGCTGCAGAGTGTGTAGGGGGGCCTGCAGAGGTTATTTGTGTATATAGAGGGGGGTGGTGTGTGTGTACAATTTCCTTTTAATATACTTGCAGTAAAAGCTAAATAATTTAGACTATCATGCTGATAAAAATCAATGACTACAAAAGTGTCTATCTTTTTTATTAAAAATGTAGCCTATAATAGTAATAATCCCCTCAAAACAGGCATTCTGGCCAATAATGCCCTGGCTGGGTTAAAGTCCCTCGGCTTTGCCTCGGTCCTTCAACTATTCCAGCCAGGGCATTATTGGCCAGTAATGCCCTGTTCTTCAGGGATTATTACTTAAGTAGTGATTACTTCTTAAAGCTTTGGATCATTGGCCTAGCGCTCCCCTGCCTTCTCTCGTACTACAGAGAGGCAATAAGCAAGCCAATGGGTAGCATGGGACGCCAACCCCTTACTTAGGAGATGGGTCACCTTGGAGGCACACCTTTTGTGTCCAACCCCCATAGAAAATATTCTTTGGCTGCCTACCCGGGTGGGTGTTTTGATACACCCCATCTTGCCGACGATCACACACTCCCTCAGACTATGGGACAAGCTTATGTTTAAATATAAACTTAGCAGTCCAAATTTTCTAATGACCCCTATCTTTGAGAACAAGGACTTCTCCCCGGGGCAATCTAAACAAATCTTTGCAAATTGGCGGCAAGCAAATATTAGCAGACATTTTTACATCTGTCACGACTCTAAGGAAATCCCCTTTGACAAATTGGTAAAGGATAGAGGAATTCCATCGGGGGAGATCTTCCGATATCTCCAGATTAGGGCCTTTTACACTAAAGTTCTGCCCACTAACCTTGTCTCGCTATTCGAGAAACTCTGTCTGAGGGAGAACTCCCGCCAAAGGCTGATATCAGAGATGTACGGCCAATTCTCTCTGCCAGCCAGAGAATCTCAGGGAAAGCTTGGGTTTATGAGGAATGACCTGGGGGAGGAACTGGCGGGCGACGACTGGGAGGAGATCTTTGAGTCCACAGCGAAAAGTTCAATTTGTTCAACTATCCGAGAGAACGCCTACAAAGTTATGACTTGCTGGTACAACACCCCCGAAAACATTGCTAAGTACGTTCCAGGCTACTCCCCTATGTGTCCCAAAGGTTGTGGCAAAGTGGCCACTCTTCTACATATGTGGTGGTCCTGCCCTCGGGTGCAAGTCCTCTGGAGACGGGTGGGAAGCTGGATCAGGCAGATTCTGGGTTCGGCATTCCCCTAGACCCGTGGTTATTTCTGTTGAACAGGCCACTTCAGGACCACACTAGGGCCGAAAATAAATTAATATCCCACATTATTACAGCTGCAAGGTGCACCAGAACAAACTTGTGGAAACAAGATAAGCTACCGCCAATTCAGTTAATTAGAAATAAGGTATGGTTCATGTGTACGATGGAAAAACTAACCAGTTTCCTTAACGACACATTCCATATCTTCCATAAAGTCTGGCAGCCCTGGATTGTATACGGAGGTAGTCCACATGTGCACCTAGGCTTCTTGTGTTTGTAGTCCCTGAGCTTCTGCTAGGGACCGGCCAAGAGATTTCCTTGTATCTCCCCATAATGTCACCTAACCTGACTTTCTGCGATTATCCAGGTCCTGCTGAAGTGGGTCCCATAATAGATCTAGAGGCCGTCCCAGACTACCTCCGCAAACTAGGATAAAGCTATGTAAAATATCACAAAATGTTGTTTCACTACTGTGCTGTCCCCCCCTCTACCCCTTTTCTTTTATGTATCAAGTCACCCCCACCCCCCTACACCCATTCTCTTATGTTTTACTTCTGTATATCTCTGTGTAATAAAACAATAAAACATTTATGTTGGGGGAAAAAAGCTTTGGATCACACAATACTTTAATGATGAGTAAAGTGAAAAATCAAAGGTACAGTATAATTACTGGAGGTGTTTTGTAATAGTGGCCATTATGTATTTTAAACTCCAGGTTGGAAGTAAATTGTCCCTATAATCTAGTACGCTAACACCATTCATCTTTACTAAAAAAAAAAAAATTAAAATAAGGAAATACTTTACACCAAATTCAAAAAGTGTTGGAGTGACGTGAATCAGAAGTTGCACCAACCTGAGCCACTGTCATAAATCTGTGACAGTGGAAGACTTACACGAGACTGAATATTAACAGGTCGTGCAAAAGTTCTAAAGGATCTAGGATCCAGGGGAAGTATTTACTAACCTTCAAAAAGATGTGCGAATTCAGAAACAAATGCTGTTTACTTTCTTTTCATGCCGATGTGATTTCAAAACATAGGGGCCTTGTAACAGGGGAGTTATCCCTGTTCAGGAAATATGCCTCTGATCCAGCAGTGTGGTGGTTAACTGCTGATAGGCAATTAACAAACACCACCTGGCTGATTAGGTTGCTTAGAAAAGCCTGCCCTTGAAACAGAAAGGGAGATTGTGCCTGACTCTCACAACTCGTGAGACTGACATGGGGACAGACGTCTTGAGCCTGCCAGAAGAAACCGCAGAGCTGCTTTCAAGACAGAGGGGAAACTTCTAAACCTGAATGCTGACAAACCCTGAGGAAAAGGTAGCAACCCAGGAACAGAGAAGACTTTCCCTCCAACTACAAGGAACGGATAAGACTTTACTTCATAAGACTTTTTAAATCTGCTCATTTCATGATATATGTTTGGGGCTGGGAGACATGCTTATCTAAAGGGAGTTGTGGACTGCACTAGAAATACTCCCAAGTGAACAGAAGCTTTGTTTACCCCTTGTTTGGATGGTTTCCTGATGTTAAGGAAACAGGCGCAATAAAAGCCTTATTTAATTTCACCATAACAAGTCTCCCTTGCATACCTCTATGAGCGTCCGCCTACATATGGTCGTCAGAAGTGGAACGAGAGGTGGTTCTTGAAGTTAGAAGGGACCCGGAGATTGCCTGTGAAAATTTTTTGTGCTTTTTGCCTACAAACAGAATGACCAAATGATCTTATGCAGCAGAGACAGAGTTAAAGGGATACACACCCATGCAGGAAATCTACACTGCACGGAAACTCACAAAACCACGGATGGACTCTTTTCCCCAATCCCAAGAGGAGAGAGAGAGAGACTGCTGAAGCAGGTAAACCTTATTTGCTTTTCACAATAAAGTGTAATATGGTCATTGAAATAGGGGGTTTGCCTTCCAGCCATAGTTAGGGTTCAAGAAGTGAGTTAGCCCTTAAAAGGGATAGGTGTTTGTTGTTTTCAAAATGTTTAGCTGAAGCAGTGAATATAGATGGTGACCCACGAGCGGTACTGATTCTGCAAGTAAAGGCTGCCACACCGCATAGGACTACCAGTTGTGAATGGAGTATATGCAGAAAAGTGTGAAAATTGATGCAAGACTGTGCTGAAGCAGGGGAATTTTCAGTAAACAAGTGCTGAGGTTAAAATTGCCCTACTGGGGAAAAAGGAATTGCTGAGCTGTGTAAAAGGTATCCCAAAGTGTGAAGAGTGAATGCCATAATACCCAAAGTTGAGACTGAACTCAAGCAGAAAACCATATTATTTGGCTGAAGCGGAGGGATTGCACCTAGCAAGTAAATGGTGTAAAGCAAACAGAATTTTTTCCTAGCAACTACACATCCAGTATACCTAATGAGAGATTATACCTAGCAAGTAAATGGTGTAAAGCAAATAGAAGTTTTTACCTAGCAACTGCACATCCCATATACCTAATGAGAGAAAATGCATGCACAGTACTGCTGATATTGTAAACTTACCCAAGAGAGAAAAAGTCTACAGAGATGCCTGTGAGAGCTACGACCTCTACAAGCAAAATATGCCCACCTGTAGGACTACCACAATTGGGGGTTCTAGCAAATACAGTGGCAACAGCTGCAATAGCGCCTCCTGAAGTCAGGAAGAAAATTACACCTGATAGCCCCAAAATGGAGGACAAGATGCAGCGTTCCTGTAATGAACCCTACCCCACGGAAGAGTGGCCCTTCCAGTACAATAAAGAGGAAGACATTTCTTACGGGGAACCCGAACCAAGTCACACCCACAAAGCACCGAAAGAATGGTGGGGGTGCCTGAACTCGGCACGAATAGAAAAGACCGCTCCCTTTGATGACGAATATGATCAGCAGGAGACAGAGCGGGAGCAGTGGATCACCGAATATTTACGTCAGCTATTACAGTTGCAAGAAAAGCCGGGTGGATCCAGTGACGCTGCTAAAATTTCAAATGAAGATGGAGACCCCAATATCCCTGAAGGGACGGTGTCATCCAAATCAAAAAGGCGGAAAAAGAAAAGCGGTTCTTCACTTACCGTGGAAGGAACAGACACGTCCGCAGATCCTGTGGAGAAAAAGGGGGACCGAGATGCCCTGCAGCCTAGAGAAAATTGAGAATTCGTCCCGCGAATAACCGAATATCCAGAGGGCCCAAGGCAGAAGTCGTGTACCCCAAAGAAGTATCTGCTAGGTGCCAACAGTGAGGAACCCTCAACCAATCATCCCAGGGAAGTGGAGCTGGAACCAGTGAGTGACGATCCCTTGACCAGCCCTGAAGACGCCCTGAAAATTGCCAGGCGTGACTGTGATCTACTTCGGGAACAATTGAAACTTGAGAGAGAAGATACAGTAATTCTGAGTTACAGAAGACGGTGCTCGCAATGTACTCTGAATCTTGAACAGAATTGGATGATCTCAAGACTGAGCTAGATACTGCAAACGCTACTATTTCCGCCATGGATGAAAAGCAAAGCCAATCTGATAAAATGATGACTAAGCTGAAGCGGAAGTATGAGGAGGCACTAAAGCAGATGACAGTTTTTCAACAAGAGGTTCACACTCTTCGCGTAGAGCTGAATGCCTCACAACAGGAGGTCAACAATGTCCGGATAGAGGTGGACGTATCTCAGAAAGAGGTTCAGACACTCTGCAGAGCACTGGATGCCTCACATCATGAGACCAACAGCAGCCGCACAGACCTGGAAGTTTCCAGAAAAGAACTACACAGTCTCACTGAGAAGCTGGACATTTCTAAAGAAACGATTGCCAATCTTAATACAGATCTCAAAGTCTCTCAGAAGGAGCTTCAGACCCTCAACCTAGAGAAGGAAGTCTCACGCCAGGAGACTGTCATTCTCAAAGCAGATGTGCGTAAATGGAAGGAGGACTGCAAGGAGGCCCTAAAAATTACAGAGACTGAAAATGGAGAAAATTTAAGATTATATAGAGAAAACTTAAAACTGGAAGAAGAAATTTTTCATTTGACAGACGAGGTCAAGGAAAAGAATGAAAAGCTGCACGAGCTTAAGGAAATAAATAGACTGTTGGAAGGTGAGAAGTTTGAAGCAGAGCACCGACTGCAGAACCAACTGCAAGGTCTGTGTACACACCTCCAGATGTCCGAGGAGAAGCAGCGAACTCTGCAGGAAGACAATCTGCAGGCTGTTAAAGAAATACAAGTGCTGCAGGAACGTCTGATTACCCAGTATGTCCCAGCAAAGCAGCATGAGAAACTGAAGGCTACCCTGAGCATCACCAAAGCATCGCTAAAGGCCAAGCTTAGAACCCAGGTGACTCGGCACAAAAGGGAGCACAAGAAGGTTCAGAAACTGAAACAAGTAACTGTGGCCCAAGCAAAGAAGTTCATAGTGCTTCACAATGCAGTGAAAATGTGGAAGCAAGCTCAGAAAAAACAGTGTACAGATAAATTCCCTGAGAAGAGACTTGCATGACGCACTCAAAAAACAGGGATCTCTCGCGGATGAGATTACAGTTCTACAAGGACAAGTATTGACCCTGACTACGCGTCAGTATCCCACAGCCACAAAATCCCATGAAGACAAGGGTGCAGTGAGAGCTGGGAATACCGCTCGTCTGAAAAACAAGGTTGCAAAATTTGAACCACCTAAACAAGCACTAGCAAAACCTTCAGCCACTCAACAGGCAACAAAAGAAGGTACACGTGCTGAATCAAAACCAGAAGAATCCTTAGCTGATGAAGCTGAAAAGATGGGACATTCTCTGAAAGTGGATATGGATTTGCAACTTAATCCCAAAGAGGCTGAACTAGCAACTCCATTAAGTGGAAAAAGTGCAGAGAGACAGCTTCAAGAGCGGAAACCTCAAAGGGCTGTTTTTAAACACTCTGCAACTGCTGCCATACAGTCTACCGGCAATAAAACGAGCACCCGATGCGAGGGAAAACTCATGACCGCGCACATAGCAAAATGACTATACTTAGAAAAAGTCCTCCTCGAGCGACTGAGGAGTGCTGATCTCAAGCACCTTCGGGGGGAGACACGAATGAACTGGAGAAAGGGCTCCGATCCCAGCGGGACTGAGGGTTCTCTTCCTCCATCCACTCTCATTCAAGTCACAGAGATATCTAGAATGAGAGTGGAAGGATGGGCTTTGGCCGTGGCAAGCCCGAGCTTCCCACTAACAGGGGAGGTATGTAACAGGGGAGTTATCCCTGTTCAGGAAATATGCCTCTGATCCAGCAGTGTGGTGGTTAACTGCTGGTAAGCAATTAACAAACACCACCTGCCTGATTAGGTTGCTTAGAAAAGCCTGCCCTTGAAACAGAAAGGGAGATTGTGCCTGACTCTCACAACTCGTGAGACTGACATGGGGACAGACGTCTTGAGCCTGCCAGAAGAAACAGCAGAGCTGCTTTCAAGACAGAGGGGAAACTTTTAAACCTGAATGCTGACAAACCCAGGAACAGAGAAGACTTTCCCTCCAACTACAAGGAACGGATAAGACTTTACTTCATAAGACTTTTTAAATCTGCTCATTTCATGATATATGTTTGGGGCTGGGAGACATGCTTATCTAAAGGGAGTTGTGGACTGCACTAGAAATACTCCCAAGTGAACAGAAGCTTTGTTTACCCCTTGTTTGGATGGTTTCCTGATGTTAAGGAAACAGGCGCAATAAAAGCCTTATTTAATTTCACCATAACAAGTCTCCCTTGCATACCTCTGTGAACGTCTGCCTACAGGCCTATTCTAGTAGATTCGATACCTTTGCTGCCATCTCAAACGGTTTGGCATGTTCCCACCGAACGGCTTGTTATTTGTGTTATCACAAAAGAATCTGAAAGCATTTCCACAAGTCACAAACCGTGAGGTAGGAAAATGCCAATACCGCTCGGGACAGCAGCGATAGTATCTCTACCTCTCTCAAAGTTCTCCCCTGTGTGCAGTCTGTAAGAGCTGCATGGAGAGCTGCACAGCTCTCACATGCCATCGCACTGGTTTTATTTACATTTTAATAAAAGTGTAATGTGTACTGTAGGGGGGGGGGGGCCTCCTGAGCTGAACCGTATTGATTACAGGCTCGGGGACACCCTGCTTCCCGAGTTACCGGCCCCAGCATGGGGTGACGGTATCTCCTATGCCTTTAAATCTCCCGATCACGTGACGCGGGAGAGTTAAACATTGCAGGGGGATACCAGCACCCCATAACTCGGGAAGCAGGGGGTCCCTGGGGCAGAAATCAATGCGATTCAGCTCTGAACAACCCCTGCTCCCGTACACTATTAAGTAAATTGAAAATAAAAACAGCTTAATTACCTTAACAGCTAGCCGCTAAGGCAGGCCTGCACAACTCCAGTCCACAAGGGCCGGAAACAGGCCAGGTTTTCAGGATATCCCTACTTCAGCACAGCTGGCTCAATTAGTTGCTCAGTCATACTGAGTCACTAATTGAGCCAGTTGTGCTGAAGTAGGGATATCCTGAAAACCTGGCCTGTTTGCGGCCCTCGAGGACTGGAGTTGTGCAGGCCTGCGCTAAAGCAATGAAAAGGTTAAACCTGAGTACCTGGTTTGCTGAGGGTACAGGTTGCGGGGGGAGTTAACCCCTTCTCTACCATAGCGGTGGAAACCCCTTCACCCAATCCCTCTACCCCTAACAAACATTAAAAAACACAACAACTCTACTACCCACCTCCACTACCCCCATCACCCCCCACCCCCCCCCCCCCCCAATACATTACAGTACAATAATGGAAAAATTACTATTATCCAGATATGGATAATAGCACATTTGCCCATTAAAAATAAAACATCCAGCCAGCATAAAGTAAATTAAAGTTCTACTTATCCCTGCCAGGATGAAGGCCGTCCTTAACACCATCCTCCGCGTCCATGTCCTCCGTGGGCAGCAACAGTACAATCAAAAAACAAACTACAGTAATGGCCACTAACCCCTTAATCACCTAGCGGTTAGTAACCGCTATAATAATTAAGGGTTTAACCCCCCTCCCCCGCTACCCACCCGGGACGCCTAACGTTATCCATTGATTGGCACAGTGCTAAACCATAGCCATAATATGGCCATGGTTTACAATTATAGAAATGAATGGGCAGTCCTGACGAAGCACGTGGGTGCGAAATGCGTAGAGGTCACTCTTACGCATTGCGCTGATTGGCTGAGGCAGCAGTTGCACACCAGGAAGTTCGGGGCTGCTAGCTTCATCTCCACGGCTGGTGCTGTCAGGACGCTTTTGTTCCAGCTTGTGGTTCTAGTTTGCGCTTCTTTGATGAGTGCCTGCCTCCCCCGTTTCAGTCCTTGGCCCAGCGACTGTGTTTGTGTACAATCTGTGCAGATCAGTATTGCAATAAGAGTCTGTGTGTTACCTCAGGGTATCTATTCATGTGGTACTTGTGTGAGTGCTTACTCCTTTTTTAGGGCGGCTTTATATATTATATGTGTGATTGTGTGTTTATGTATGGTCTATTAGATTGTTATTAACCCATTAAATATAAATATTTTAATACTGATTAGAGGCTTAATTCATATCTTTTGTCCGTCACCTGTCATCTTTGGTCACTAATCCCCGGTGCGCTGTGTTTGTATTGTGCTTTTTTCATTTGGGGTCTCCTTTGGGAGCCCCCTTTTTAGGAGCGTTCTTGGGGGAGATGCTTCACGCACATAGCAGCAAGGGGTGATTGCCGTTCTTACAAGACAACTTTAGGACAGCACGAGTGCGCATAGCAGACTGTTTGTGTTTAATCTAATACTACACAACTGATTTATTTAAAAAACACATATAGGATTTTAAATAAAATGTCGCTTTAACTTCTTTTGACTAAACCCAAATCAGAAGCTACCACACAAGGAGCAAAAACTATGCTACATTGGAGCATAGAGGCACAAATTAAAAACCACTCTTTTGTTTCAATTTTACAGCAAAACTGCCTTAGGCCTCGGCCAAGCTTCGTGCTGGCGTGCGGAGGCGCGCTGAGGCTCAGGGAAAGCGGGTGCTTTCCATGGCCTTAGACAGCGCGCCGTCCGGGGGCGTGTCGGGGGCGGGCCAGTAACGTCACGGAGCTGGGTCGCCCTCATTGGGCGAACCGCTCACGTGACCGGGACTGCGCTCCGGCAAGCGAGAACATTTAAAATTTTCCTAAGACCTACGCTTCCGCGCGCTTGCGGAAGCGTAGGCGAGCCCCTACTAAAGCCGCTCTAATTGCGGCTGTAGGGGCTCAGTGCCGAGCGGAAGCGCGCCTCCGCCAGCATGCAGTAACCCTGGACGAGGCCTTATTCAGCAACATTAAAAAATACTATATTTATTTCAGCATGTCTTTAATATGGAGAGCCACTAGGTGGCAGACAGTCGGTAAATAACAAGTTTGACTCCAGCACTTAAAAGTGCCTGAAAAGGGAACGGCTGGGAGCAAAAGTTTAAAGGGGGGGGAGGGTCTTTGCAGTGTCACGTTACAATGTTTTCAACAGACATTTTAAAACCAGTATATTGTGTGCCTTGTGAAGGCTCTTAGCAGACCTTGCTATTTATAAACAGAGGTTTAAAATGCCTTCAAACTTACCCAACCCCAGGTTATTACTCTCCATTCAAAATCAGCAACTATGTCATAGATCATAGTCTGTTTCCTTTCATTTGCTTGGCCTCTCTCCAATTGTGCGCTTTGTTCTGTTTGGGAATGTTAATATTGGCTGAATGAGCAGAAGAGGAAAATATTACTTTCTTTAGCCCCTCACAGCTGGAGTGGACTCTTCAGCAGCAAATGCATTAACGGATGTAACTTTTAATTGATAGTACAAACAGCTGCCTATTTAGGTGTACAATAGGTGTAGTACAACATGTTATTTTCATTTTTATTTTAGAAAAATATCATTCAGATATTCTCTTGACCTAAAATGAAGAGCAAGACACTCGGCAAAGAACCGAGAAAAGGGGTCTCAGGAACACAGGGCTTCCAACAGGGGCAAAAAACCAAGACAGGCTCTCAGGATGATAAGGTCTCCAACAGGGTCAAAGAGCCGAGACATGGGCTCTCAGGAACACAGGGCCTTCAACAGGGGAAAAGAACAGAGTCACGGGCTCTCAGGAACACAGGGCCTCCAACAGAGGCAAAGAACTGAGACACCGGCTCTCAGGAACACAGGGCCTACAACAGAGGCAAAATACCGAGACACAGGCTCTCAGGAACACAGGGCCTCCAACAGGGGCAAAGAGCAGAGACTTGAGCTCTCAGGAACACAGGGCCTCCCAAAACGGGCAATGAACTGAGACACAGGGGGCTATGCACTAAGCTCAATGGCTTTGCGTTCTGATTTGGCCAAAAAGCAGGTTCGTTAAAAAGTGAAGCCGGGGACGCGATGCACTAAGGCCTTGAGGCCATTTTTTAACGTACTGTACCTGCTCAAAATAGCTCAAAACAGCCACAGCGTACGTGTTGCTTTTTTTCCTCCTGCTAGCGTTCTGAACCTTTCAGTTCGCTAGCTGATAGAAAAAAAAGCCGCATGTAACATTTGCATGGAGATTTGCTATCTCCATGCAAGACTGTTACAGGCGATCGTACACTAAATAAATACATTTTAATAATAGTGTACATGAGCAGGGGGTCTCCCGAGCTGAACCGCATTGGTTTCAGGTCCGATGACCCCTTACTTCAGGAGATACAGGCCCCGTTATGGGGTGCCGGTATCCCCTGCAGTTTAAAGCTCCCGCGTCACGTGACCGGGTTATTTACATTCTGCAGGGGATACGGGCACCCCATAAAGGGGCCTGTATCTCCTGAACTAGGGGGTCCTCGGACCTGAAACCAATGCGGTTCAGCTCAGGAGACTCCCTGCACATCTACACTAGTATTAAAAGACATAACAATAAACAATAATTCATTACCGTAGCGGCTATCCGCTATGGTAATGAAGCAGCATTAATGTATTTTAAATAATAGTGTGCGGGAGCAGGGGGTCCCCTGAGCTGAACCGCATTGATTTGTGGCTCAGGGACCCCCTGCTTCCCGAGTTACAGGCCCCGGTATAGGGCATCGGGTGCCAGTGCCGCCGCCACCATCTTTATAGCGACGTGGGCTCTATAAAGATGGCGTCCGCACTGGCACCGATGCCCTAAACCGGGGCCTGTAACTCGGGAAGCAGGGGGTCTCTGAGGCAGAAATCAATGCGGTTCAGCTCAGGGGACCCCTGCTCCCGCACACTATTAATAAAAATACATTAATGCAGCTTCATTACCTTAGCAGCTATCGCCGCTAAAGCAATGAAGGGGTTAAGGCACATTAGCATGTTTATTGGGGACAATTGCCCCCAATAAACAACACACATCCCCCCGCCCCCTAACACATACAGTACTGTAATGGGCAAAATTACTATTATCCACATATGGATAATAATGCATTTGCCCATTTTAAATACATATAAATTACAATAAATACAGTCAAAACATTTAACACTTACGTTTTACAGGCACCCACGATGAAGGCCGTCTTCATCCTCATCTTCATTCTGCCCATGCCCCTACGGTGCTGCAAAACATGCACAACAATTACAATTGCCAATGTAATGTCCCCTAACCCCTTAATCACCATAGCGGTTATTAACCGCTACAGTCATTAAGGGGTTAACCCACCCTCACCCACCACTCGGGAGGCCTACATACCCTCCCACTCTAACCCCCCACCCTGTGAGGCCTAACCTCCCTCAACCACTACCCACAAGGGAGGCCTACCCACATACCCTTGGGGCCAATACACCTCCCCCCCCCAACACATACAGTACAATAATGTGCAAAATAACTATTATCCAGATATGGATAATATATTATTTGCCCATTATAAAACATGCACAAATCAAAACATGAATTTTTAATCTTAAAACCACCCCATTGCATGTTACAATAAATCTAGCATCTATTCCAAATATAAGCCAACAAATCAGCAGCTCCACAAATGTATATGAAATGTCACACAATTGCATAGAGTGTGTATATGATGCAATTAATCTGTGCATCATGTAACACTATGCAAAATATATGTAACAATAAAATACACTATGAACAATGTCCCCTAACTACCAATGCCATCCTGAAAATCAATTAGAAACTAACCAACATCAATACAATTAGCATCAATCAATTAATCCATTTCCTCAAACAATTAAAATACAATACAAATCAATTATACAATTCCCTATTCAATTGCTAAAGCCAAACCATTGACAAAACAATTCTAATTTAAAGTAACCACCGTCATTCTAATCTTACTACCATAAAGAAGCCATCACCTAAATACAAATTACATTATTCACAACAATGTCAAAATAAAGATGCTAAATACATTGTCCATACATGAAAAGAACCTAAACATGAGCCAAACAATCAATTATTATCCCTGTATGTATATCCATACAGATAGATAAACATAACATACAGGGGCAATAATACAGCATAAAATACAAAGCATTTACATACAAAATTCACATACAATACACCCATTCAGTGTCCGTGAATGTATGTATATAATATATACAGTGGTTGACAAATCACCAAAAAATCTACTCGCCACACAAAAAAATCTACTCGCCACCTAGTACCAAACGTGTGCTGCTTGGGCCAATATTTACTCGGGGGTTAAATCCACTCGTCCGGGGAAACATGGCCGGTCTCACATGGTACGGTAGCCAATCAGAGCGTGGGAAATACATCCCAACTCTGATTGGCTCTAGTACCATGTGACAGGCTTTCAAAGACGTCACATCCGTTCTCCCCCAAGCCTCGGTCACATGGTATACTAGAGCCAATCAGAGTAGGGATGGAGTTCCCACGCTCTGATTGGCTACCATACCATGTGAGGGCGGCCATGTGTCTTTTCATGACATCATCTTAAAGGCAATTGAAGCAAAGCCATTCTGATTGGCTGTGCTTTCATTGCCTTTAAATGACGTCATCATTCTTTTTTCATCGGCCAAATCACATGTTTTTCACGGCCCAATCAGGACCGTGGGAAACATTTGACCAAAATGTGACGTCATAGGCCTATAAAAGCCTATGTCGCCTAATTTTGAAGCTAGTCGCCGAGGAGGGAACATCTCCCCTCCTAAGAAGAGAAGGAGGGCGTGGCGTAAGAAGACGGAAGAAGACGGAAAAGACCCCAAAAGACCCCAAAGAAGGAAAGAAGACCCCAAGACAGACGGGAAGGACTACAAATAGAAGAAAAAGACACAGACGTGGATTTGTTATGGTTTTTTATTTTATGGCTTACCTGTGGATTGGTTCCTGTGCTTCCGGGTCACTTGGATTTCGGTGAGTGGGCATCTAATGGTGAGTAAACAAAAGAAAAGTTTATTATTTTTACTTTTACAGGTTTTTATGATTTTTCATTCATGTCTTTTATTTTTTCAGTCCCATTTATTGCCCGTTAATGTATATATGCAGTGTTCGACAAATCACCCAAAAATCTACTCGCCCAACCAAAAAATCTACTCGCCACCTAGTCCCGCTCCCAACCCCGCCCCTAGTCCCGCCCCCAACCCCGCTTTAAAATAGAATATATTAATAAAATACATTTAATAAATTCCTAGTCAGAACATTCATTTTTGACATAAATGTATTTATTGTATTACATTATACTACAATTAGTCCTTGTTACGTGTGTGTGTATGTGTGTGTGTGTGTAAATGTCGGATCTAGAAATAAAGCCAGGTGTGAATGACAAGTTTCCTGAACCCCTTAACCAGTGTCTGGATGTCCCCGCTTCACAATATCTAAAGCAGCAATCCCGCCTGGGATCTTACCTAATCCGCAGTCCCTCAATGTCCAGGTACCTCATTCTCGCAATGTTATACATTGGAGGGGACGTGTTCCCTACCTGTCTTCTGGGTTAGGGGGGATTCCGATGTCTTCCGTGTGAAGCTTGAGTCAGATCTGGAAGAAAGCAGTATAGGTTATTTCTGTGTAGTATAGGGCAGTTAAGATGTATAGGGTAAATAAGATATCAGGAGTGTGAGAGAGAGAGAGTGTGAGAGAGAGAGTGTGAGAGAGAGTGTGAGAGAGAGTGTGAGAGAGAGACAGTGTGAGAGAGAGAGTGTGAGAGAGAGACAGTGTGAGAGAGAGAGAGTGTGAGAGAGAGTGTGTGAGAGAGAGAGTGAGAGAGAGAGAGTGTGTGGGAGAGAGAGAGAGTGTGTGGGAGAGAGAGAGAGTGTGTGGGAGAGAGAGAGAGTGTGTGGGAGAGAGAGTGTGTGGGAGAGAGAGTGTGTGGGAGAGAGAGTGTGTGGGAGAGAGAGAGAGAGAGAGTGGGTGGGAGAGAGAGAGTGTGGGTGGGAGAGAGAGAGAGTGGGTGGGAGAGAGAGTGAGAGTGTGGGAGAGAGAGTGAGAGTGTGGGAGAGAGAGTGTGGGGGAGAGAGAGAGTGTGGGGGAGAAAGAGTGTGGGGGAGAGAGAGAGTGTGGGGGAAAGAGAGTGTGTGGGGGAGAGAGAGAGTGTGGGGGGAGAGAGAGAGTGTGTGGGGGAGAGAGAGAGAGAGTGTGGGGGAGAGAGAGAGAGTGTGGGGAGAGAGAGAGTGTGGGGGGAGAGAGAGAGTGTGGGGGGAGAGAGAGAGAGTGTGGGGGTGAGAGAGAGTGTGGGGGAGAGAGAGAGAGTGTGGGGGAGAGAGAGAGAGAGTGTGGGGGAGAGAGAGAGTGTGTGTGGGGGAGAGATAGTGTGGGAGAGAGAGTGTGTGGGAGAGAGAGAGAGAGAGAGAGTGTGGGAGAGAGAGAGTGTGGGAGAGACACAGAGGGGAGAGAGGGTGGGTGACACACACACACACAGAGGGTGGGTGATACACAGAGAGAGAGAAATGGTGGGTGACTGACTGGGTGGCTCACTGACTGGGTGGGTGGCTGACTGACTGGGTGGGTGGCTGACTGACTGGGTGGGTGGCTGACTGGGTGGGTGGATGACTGGGTGGGTGGATGACTGGGTGGCTGACTGGGTGGGTGGGTGACTGACTGTGTGGCTGACTTTTGACTGGGTGGGTGGCTGACTGGGTGGGTGGCTGACTGACTGGGTGGGTGGGTGGCTGACTGACTGGGTGGGTGGCTGACTGTGTGGGTGACTGACGGTGAGTGAGTGAGTGACTGGGTGAGTGACTGGGTGAGTGACAGGGTGAGTGGGTGACTGACTGGGTTACTGACTGACTGAGTGGGTGACTGACTGGGTTACTGACTGACTGAGTGGGTGACTGGGTTACTGACTGACTGAGTGGGTGACTGACTGGGTTACTGACTGACTGACTGACTGACTTACTGACTGAGTGACTGACTGGGTGAGTGACTGACTGGGTGAGTGACTGACTGGGTGAGTGACTGACTGGGTGAGTGACTGACTGGGTGAGTGGGTGACTGACTGGGTGAGTGGGTGACTGACTGGGTGAGTGGGTGACTGACTGTGTAAGTGGGTGACTGACTGGGTGAGTGGGTGACTGACTGGGTGAGTGGGTGACTGACTGCGTGAGTGGGTGACTGACTGGGTGACTGACTGGGTGACTGACTGGGTGAGTGAGTGAGTGACTGACTGGGTGAGTGGGTGACTGACTGGGTGACTGACTGGGTGAGTGAGTGACTGACTGGGTTACTGACTGACTGGGTGAGAGGGTTACTGAGTGACTGGGTGACTGGCTGACTGGGTGGGTGACTGACTGGGGTGGGTGACTGACTGGGGGGGTGACTGACTGACTGGGGGGTGACTGACAGACTGGGGGGGTGACTGACTGACTGGGGGGGTGACTGACTGACTGGGGGGGTGACTGACTGACTGGGGGGGTGGGTGACTGACTGGGGTGGGTGACTGACTGGGGTGGGTGACTGACTGGGGTGGGTGACTGACTGGGTGTAGAATGGTACAAATACATTAGGAATAACTGTTGACAGCATAAAAAATTGTTATGGCAGGGTGGGAGGGAGGCACTCTCCCATGCACACACACCCATGCACACACACCCATGCACACACACCCATGCACACACACCCATGCACACACACCCACGCACACACACCCACGCACACACACCCACGCACACACACCCACACACACAAACACACACACACACCCACACACACACACACACACACACACACACACACACACACACACACACACACACACACACACACACACACACACACACACACACACACACACACACACACACACACACACCCATGCATACACACACCCATGCATACACACACCCATGCATACACACACACACACACACCCATGCATACACAAACACACACACACACACACATGCATACACATACACACACACACACACACACACACACACATGCATACACACACACACACACACCCATGCATACACACACACACCCATGCATACACAAACACACACACACACACACACACACACACACACATGCATACACATACACAAACACACACACACATACACACATGCATACACACACACACTCACACACGACAGGGGGAAGAAGAGGAAAGGCCGCGCGACCGAGCACCAGCACTGCGCCGCTCGCCCCCCCGTGACCATCTCCAGCCCCACGCGGGAAGCCAGGACAGGGGGAGAAGGGGGAACACCCCCACTACCATCTCCTGCCCCGCGCGGGGATCGGCGGGAAGTCAGGGTAAGCGGGGACAGGGAGAGAAGGGGGGAACACCCCCACTACCATCTCCTGCTCCGCTCAAGGATCGGCGGGAAGTCAGGGGAAAGCGGGGACAGGGAGAGAAGTGGGGACACCCCCACTACCATCTCCTGCCCAGCGCGAGGATCGGCGGGAAGTCAGGGTAAGCGGGGACAGGGAGAGAAGGGGGGAACACCCCCACTACCATCTCCTGCTCCGCTCGGGGATTGGCGGGAAGTCAGGGGAAAGCGGGGACAGGGAGAGAAGTGGGGACACCCCCACTACCATCTCCTGCCCAGCGCGGGGATCGGCGAGAAGTCAGGGGAAAGCGGGGACAGGGAGAGAAGTGGGGACACCCCCACTACTATCTCCTGCCCCGCGCGGGGATCGGTGGAAAGTCAGGGTAAGCGGGGACAGGGAGAGAAGGGGGGACACCCCCACTACCATCTCCTGCCCCGCGCAGGGATCGGCGGGAAGTCGGGGTAAGCCGGGACAGGGAGAGAAGGGGGGAACACCCCCACTACCATCTCCTGCTCCGCGTGGGAAGCGGGGATTAAGGGGTAAGCGGGGACAGGGAAAGAAGGGGGGAACACCCCCACTACCATCTCCTGCCCCGCGCGGGAAGCGGCGTAAGGGGGCTTGCAGGTAAGGAGCAGAGGGGCCAAAAGATGGTTACTCTCCAACAGATCTCCGGCCAGAAAGAATGGCCGCTCGTTGGGGGCGGGCTCATATAGAGCCTGGCCGCGCGCCAACAATGCCTGGGAGCGCGCGCCAATCAGCAGTCAGGTAACAGGGGAGTTTTTTTTTTTCAGCGAGCAGGGAAAATTTCAGCACGAGCAGGGAAAATTTCAGCGCGAGCAGGGATATTTAAAAAAAAAAAAACACGTGTGCTGCTTGGGCCAATATTTACTCGCCCGGAGGTTAAATCCTCTCGCCCTGGGCGTGTAAATGTATAGGATTGTTGAACACTGTATATATGTATATACATACATTCACGGACACTGAATGGGTGTATTGTATGTGAATTTTGTATGGAAATGCTTTGTATTTTATGCTGTATTATTGCCCCTGTATTTTATGTATATCTATCTATATGGATAGACATACAGGGATAATAATTGATTGGTTTGCTAATGTTTATGTTCTTTTCATGTATGGCTAGTTTATTTATCAGCTTTATTTTGTCATTGTTGTGAATAATGTAATTTGTATGTAGTTAAAGGTTAATTGTAATGGCTTCTTTAAGGTACTTACATTAGAATGATGGTGGTTACTTTAAATTAGAATTGTTTTGGCAAAGGTTTGGCTTTAGGAATTGAATAGGGAATTGTATAATTGATTTGTATTGTATTGTAATTGTTTGAGGAAATGGATTAATTGATTGATGCTAATTGTATTGATGTTGCTTAGTTTCTAATTGATTTTCATGATGGCATTTCTGGTTAGGGGACATTGTTAATATTGTATTTTATTGTTACATATATTTTGCATAGTGTTATATGATGCACAGATTAATTGCATCATGTACACACTCAATGCAATTGTGTGACATTCATAGACATTTGTGTAGCTGCAGTTTGTTTTTTTTATATTTGCAATGGCTGCTGGATTTATTTTAACATGCACTGTGGTGATTTTAAGATTAAAAAAGCATGTTTTGATTTATGCATGTTTTATGTGTTTAATAATGGGCAAATGATCTATTATCCATATCTGGATAATAGTTATTTGGCACATTATTGTACTGTAGGTGTTGGGGGGGGGGATGAATGTATAGGTCCGGTTTATTTATTTTACATTCAGGGTTGGTTCCTTGGTTCTGCGTGAGACCTCTGGAGACCATCTGCGGTATCCTCGGGTACCTCACGGGTATCAGGCTGGTGGTTCCACGGGTGACACCTGCGGGGATGAACCGGTGGCTTCACATCTGTGGGGGCACCGCGGACCCGTACTGAGCACTCGTGAGTTCCCCAGACCCCCGTGAGAACCACCCGAGGCCCCGCAGACATCTGGGGGTCTGACCCGGGGCTCCCAAACATCCGCGGGCCTACCGTGGGGACCCAATTGTGGCCCACGGTGACCCAAGGAGACCACCTGGGGGCCATGGCGCTTGGCGGGACCCACCAACAGGCCTCCAGAACCTGTGTGAAACAAGTTTCTGGTACCCTGTAGGTCTGTCAGGTGACCCGCCAGCCACTCGCGTGGGGCTGGGGTATGAACCCTGTATGTAAAAGGATAAATCCTGTATTTATGGGGGTCCCAGGGGGTGGGTAATGTATTTAATAAATAGAATGATGCTTATTGTGGGGCTGTGTATTGTTTTTATTGTAGGGTACTGGGGGTGGGGGGAGGGGGTATTGGCCCCAAGGGTATGTGTGTAGGCCTCCCTTGTGGGTAGTGGGTGAGGGTGGTTAGGCCTCACGGGGTGGGGGGTAGTGTGGGAGGGTACGTAGGCCTCCCGAGTGGTGGGTGAGGGTGGGTTAACCCCTTAATGACTGTAGCGGTTAATAACCGCTATGGTGATTAAGGGGTTAGGGGACATTACATTGGCTATTGTAATTGTTGTGCATGTTTTGCAGCACCGTAGGGGCATGGGCAGAATGAAGATGAGGATGAAGACGGCCTTCATCGTGGGTGCCTGTAAAAGGTAAGTGTAATATGTTTTGACTGTATTTATTGAATGTTATATGTATTTAAAATGGCCAAATGCATTATTATCCATATGTGGATAATAGTAATTTTGGCCATTACTGTATTGTATGTGTTAGGGGGGTGTATTTAGTTATAATTCTTGTTTATTATTTTTGGAGGTGCAACATTGGTACCGCAGGCCTGCGGGTACCCCGGGACTCCCGCGGGGACCCCAGGACGGCCGCAGGGACCCCCGGACTCCCGCAGGGACCCCCACACTGCTGCGGGGTCAGCCGGGGACACCCGCGCGACCCCCGGGCTCTGTCGGGACCCCCGCGGGGTCAGCCGGGGACACCCGCCGGCCTGCTGTATGGGTTTTGCGCATGCAAAAATAAAAAGCCAGAATTTTTTCTAAGTCCAGATTTCTTTGCGTCTACTCTGACCTGACGTGTTCTGATCAACGCAACTTTCGTGTTTGCTAAGGTTGCGTTGCTTAGTGCATCCCGCTTAAGGGCAGAATTTAACCCAAACAGGGTTGCGATCGAGCAAAGTTGGACTTAGAAAAAATTCCTGAAAAAATTCATTTTTAGACCGCAAAGTGCCTGTTTGCATTGCTTAGTGCATCGGGTTGAGCCAAAAATCACGATCGAAGAGCACTTTGCGGTCTAAAAGTAACTTAACGGAGCTTAGTGCATAGCCCCCACAGACTCTCAGGAACACAGGGCTTCCAGAAAGAGCAAGGAACCGAGACACAGGCTTTCAGGAACACAGGGCCTCCAACAGGGGAAAATAATGGAGACACAGGCTTTCAACAACACAGGGCCTACAAAGGTTCAAAGAGCCAAGATACGGGCTCTCAGGAACACAGGGCCTCCAACAGGGGCAAAGAGCCGAGATACGGGCTCTCAGGAACACAGGGCCTCCAATAGGGGCAAAGAGCTGAGACACGGTCTCTCATGAACACAGGGCCTCCAACAGGGGCAAAGAACCTAGACACCAGCTCTCAGGAACATCTCTCCACCACTCACAAGAAAATGACCAATAGAGAGCCGCAACATTACCGGTAGATATAGTTGTGAGTTTATATTGATTACCCCTGTGGCATTTGTATTTTTTTTAAGGAACTTAAAAAAAACAATAAAATTCCATTTTACCGGGGATCCACAAAGGGCTGGGGTCCACAAATAAACTCTGAGGGGCCCCCGGGTGAGCTAAATTAAAAAAAATAAACTCCCTTGACAAAGCGCTAACGCGAAACGTATGTCGAAAACGTAGTGACGTCAGATTGTGTGCTTTTCTATTCATTTAGTCACGTTCGTCCTGCGGAGCAGGAGGATTTATCATTGGCACCCCTGAGTGCTGCACTAGCACCTTCGTGTGTCGGGAAGCATCCAGTGACTGCCCCTGCTCCAGCAATTGCAGTTCGGTACCTATGAGAGATCCTGGGAATACGGAACCCCCAACAAAAACCTCTACCAGCAAGCACGATCATAGCTGAAGCCAACAGCTGGGAACCCGGTGACATCACAGTGATCCTCTCCACTACTTAAGCAGACAGCTACAGCTCAGAATAAGGGGAATCCCCAACGCTCCTAAGTGTTTTACAAGCACCATCACGGGTGTCGGGAAGCGTCCGGTGACGACCCTAGCTCAAAATACTCTTATTTGACAAACTATCAGTACCTTTGAGTGCTCTAACAGCACTTTTATACCTGCAGTGATAACAAGGTATTTCCCCAGAGTCCCAGACAACATCATAATTTGCCCCCCTTCCCCTTTTCTTCGATACAATTTCCGACACAGTGGGTTAGGAAGGCTGTGGGTTAGACATCAGAACCTCTAAATACTTTACAAACATTCCTCACAATTGCTACTGTATGTAAAATGCATGATGATTACCCTGTCCTAGAGCAGTTTATTGTATAAAACTAAGGGCCTCATGCAGTAAGCGACGATTATGTGAAATCGGCAAGCTTATCGATTAGTCATGTTATTGGCGTTTTTCCCTCTCCGTATGCAGTAAGTGCCGAATACATTCAAAATCAACCAGAAAACAAATCCGCCCACTCTCACGATGATGAGCCGATCACACACAGGTGTATCGGCGTGCGTGGCGGGGTGCTGTTAGGTTGCACAATCACAAATCTTGCTGAATCAGGCGAAACAAGCATGTTTTTGATTGCGCGCCATATTTAAAGGCAACGTGTACTGCTAATCATTCTCTGTGTTGTTGGGAGTGAGAGAGAGAGAGAGACGCACAGAGCTGGACGATTGAAGATTTGCATATTGACTGAGAGACTTGTTGTGTATTGGGTGAGCTTTGTCCTTTGTTGTTTTGTTTACATCTTTGTCTTGTTTTATATGTGGAAGTGGGTCGTGTGATTGCCTGTACATTTCTTGTCTGTTTTTTGTGAGTGCTGGAAGTATGCCCGCAAAGCGTGGGAAGAGTGATGCTGGTGGGAGTGGGAGTGCTACTCGTGGGAGTACGCGTCGGAGTGAACGTTCTGTTCAGGGGAGTGATGTTGCTGGTGCACCGAGTGGTGTTGCTGGGAGTGGGAGTGCTGTTGTTGGGAGTGGGAGTGCTGGTGCTGCGAGTGGTGTTGCTGGGAGTGGGAGTGCTGTTGCTGGGAGTGGGAGTGCTGTTGCTGGGAGTGGGAGTGCTGTTGCTGGGAGTGGGAGTGCTGGTGCTAGGAGTGTGAGTGCTGGTGCTAGGAGTGTGAGTGCTGGTGCTAGGAGTGGGAGTGCTGGTGCTAGGAGTGGGAGTGCTGGTGCTGGGAGTGCTGCTGGTGGCGCAGTTGCTGATGGGGTGTCTGGTGGTGGCGTGCTTGCTGGTGGCCAGCTTTTGGAGGCTCTTCCATTGGAAGAAGGAGAGTCCAGTCAGCACCAGCCAAGCTCTGACCCTAAACCTGCTCGGAAAAAACGTGTGGAGAAGCCACGTAATCCTCGCTTCAATGACCAGGAAAATAGGGCTCTTGTCACTGGCATTCTGGAGCACTATGACAGTCTCTATGGACATTTAGTAGGTAAGTGTAACTTTACATTTATTATTCAAATACATGTGATCCTAGGTCATCTGAGTTTTGTTCATATGCAAATATGGGTACACAATATCTTTCTATGTTCATTAGTGTGGAAACACAGCTTTTTATCATGCCTTACAAGGACAAATAAACACAGCCGGTCAATTTGCCAGAACTGCATACAATATGAATGCAACCTTGCTTACATGTATAGGTTTAGTAGTGAATGCTCATGTGCTGCACATATTACACATAAAACAGCATGTTTGATATCTCTTGGAACAGCTAGCAGTGTAGGAAACTGGTGCTTATATTATTATTCATTTACCTCATATCTTTTATATGTTTTTCAAGGGCGGACAAGTGCAGCAAGCAAAAAAGAAATGTGGGACACAATAGTCATTGGTGTCAATGCCTGTGGGAATAGTGTCAGGGACAAGTATCATTGTCGGAAAAGATTTGATGATATTAGGTCCAAATTGAAAAAGAAAATACAAGACCAACGCGTGCATGCTACTGGCACTGGAGGTGGGCCCACACCACAACGTCTCATATTGACTCCATTGGAGGAGCTGCTTCGGCCAAAATTACTTACCGTCGTCGTGGAAGGCTTGGCTGGTGACCGTGACATTGGAATTTATCCGTCACAATTTCCAGCAGGTGATAAATATTACTGTACTAGGCGTGTCGTTGCTTACAGTTATTTTGCATATTTACACTGCTTTTTATACTGTCTTCACAATATAAGCATACCTGCATCTATATATGTATATGTCTGATTCTGTATATATATATCTCAAAATAGACATATATGTAGTAGTCCTACTAAAAGCAGTAACTAATATAGCACGTGCCATTGCGTGCTCATTTACATGTGAATTCCCAAAATGCATAGCTGCAGTGGAAGCAATTGATGGTGGGCGAAGATGGGGAACAACAGGGTAGTACACGTGTAACACATGTTCATGAGAAATTATTAGTAGCTACAGGTACAGAACAGAAATATGTATCATATTATTGTGTATTTTATTGATTTTACTCCGACAAACATGACATTACTGCCTATTTTAAGCATGCATCAAAGAAATTGCATGTAACGGCCTACAAACATCACTGGCACTAACACATCTATAGTTGCTTATGAAAAGGTCCATTTTTGCTTTATGTCATATACAGACAGCATAATGAGGCACACGTATCATATGTTATGTCATTGTTTTCATAACTTAAACACTGCAGATGACTACTTAGCTCATCTACCATTGTGTTAAAGCAGCTGCAATTAATATCTCATCACAGCATACACTTCAACAGAGGGGGTGGGGTTCAGCACACACACTAATTACAGCCTCATTTCACGGTCAACTTAGTTCACACCATTTGCACCTGTTTCAAGTCATTGAAAGGTGTGGCTGATTAGGCTTTTTGGGGAAGGGAATACCTTTCTTACAACCTGAATAGCACAACTGAAGTTAATCACACTCATTTGAAAGCTTAACTCTAGCTACTAAATGCCCCAACAACTCATTACTTATCAAAGCGTACGTCACACATTAGTTCACTCATATCTATAGTTGAACTACTATCAAAGACACATTATCACACACTGCATGTGTTGTCTTGTTGAGTCACAGCCACATTCAGGTGTGCCACATCTTCGATTAATGTACCACACATATCCTCTACCAAAAACAACACTTTTTGCAATATGACCACCTTCATGATAACCATTGTGAATGGTCATCTCATGATAGTTATGTACATTATGATACTGATATCACTACACAACATATGATTTTTATGTACTCATTTAATCTATTTATCCTCACGCATTACTGCAGAAACATAGTATGTTGTATGTTAGGGAACTCAAAAATTCTAAGTACACAGGCATGTACAGTGTTATTACAACTATTTATGTTCACTTTCACACACATTTTCGGTTAAGGAACTGATGTTGTTAGTTAATCATAAATACAGAACATACAATAAGTGTTTGTTCAATATTTACACATGTAAATGTAAAACTTATGTTATTGTTATATATAGTTGCCCCTGGAGGACATGTGTCACCTGAGATGGAACAAGTGTCTTCACCTGGGTCAGCCAGCTCAACACTACTAGAAGGTGAGTGTATCATTTGCTGCCCATATAATATGTGCTCTTCTATATGTTATGTTGTCATGTGCATTATTTGTTTTGCACATCTTCTTTAAATAGGATTACTTAGTGTCAGTGAAAATTAAGTGTAAGGCAACATGTATTGTGTTAGTGATGTTAATTATCATGTAGGACTTCTGAGTTTAGAGCAACTTTTCATTCATTCATATTTCATACTGAGTCCAAACATTATTCGTAAGTCAAGGTAGTTTTTAATGAGGTTATAAAACGTATGCTAACATGTTAGGTGTTACTTAGGACACAGTACAATTACATAGTAACACAGCATACATTAACATGCCATTTAATAATGTGTACATTTCTTTTTAGAACATCATGGTGATGAGGATGATGAGTATGATGAGGATGACGCCACAGAAGAGACTGAAATACAATCATGTGACCATGAAGAGGTGCCAATAGAAACTGTTGTACCGCCAAATCGTCCATCAACTTCCACATACGATGCAATTGTAGCTTCAGAGGGAAAAATAGTGGACGCAGAAAATCGTCGCCATTCAGACATGATGACAGTGCTGGAAAGGATGATTGGACTGCAGGAAGAAACAGTATCACAATTGGCACATCTCCACAGAGTCTTCATTGAAGTGCCTAAACAGTTGCAAAAAATCAACACCTCATTCGAAGCATTAGTTGTTCAGCAAACACAAGCTAATTACTGGAGAATGACTAATGTACCACAATTCAACACCTCCCAGCCAGGATCTGTTCATGCAGGTCAGTTTTCACCACATTCATCTGATATTCATTCACCAGGCCCAAATGTTACCGGTCAAGTAGCAGACATTGCTGTGCAGGTTCCTGATGACATCCTACCGCTGCCATCTGTACAAATTCAGCAGCAGACACCTACAAAGGAGGCGACAAAAACAAAACAAGACACACATGAAACAGACCAACCATCACTTGTGCAGTGTCTACCAACTTGCTCACATGTGTCACTGGGCACAAGCCCTGTCCGTGAACAGTCACTACCCAAAAGCCCTGTAGGTGAGTCGCTGCCCAAAAGCCCTGTAGGTGAATCGCTGCCCAAAAGCCCTGTAGGTGAGTCGCTGCCCAAAAGCCCTGTAGGTGAATCGCTGCCCAAAAGCCCTGTAGGTGAATCGCTGCCCAAAAGCCCTGTAGGTGAATCACTGCCCAAAAGCCCTGTAGGTGAGTCACTGGCCACAAGCCCTGTAGGTGAGTCACTGGCCACAAGCCCCGTAGGTGAACAGTCACTGGCCACAAGCCCTGCCCGTGAAGTGCCAGAGGCCACTCAAAGTGGCTCTGTTGTGCCTAAAGTTGGTGGCAAAAGAAAAAGGAAAATTCAAGAGACAACAAGCAGGCCTGTTACTCGCTCGCAAAAGGAACAAAAAAAATAAATGTTATAATTCAGAAAATATGTCTTTGGTCTTGTTTTGTTGACTTCAGATTATCTAATTACTATTGTATGTATGCTGAAGACTGTGTTGTTTCCAAACTTTCAACTATGTTCTTGTACACGTGAAGTTTTGGAAATGTTAACACTCATAATTAATTGTGTTATAAATATTTATGTTGTAATCGTCTGTTCAGTAATGGTCCACCAGGAGCCAGTTGCTAAGTTTAGAGAAGCAGCCATTGACTTTGCAGCAAAACATTGCATTTGGGTGTGTTAATTGATGTAAGAATTGCATATGCATATTAGTCACATGCAATTATTAAAACACCTAAGTAAGTGCAAACATCTTTCTTGTACGTGTACAGCAGGATTATGTGTAAATTATTACTTACCTTTGCCTTGCTTGGCCATTGTAATTTTGTCCTTTAATCAGTTGTGTGTTCGTTTCTATAACATCTCAGAATGTATAATAATATATATACACACACACACACACACACACACACACACACACACTGAGTGAGTGTGAGTGTGAGTGTGTGAGTGTGTATATATATATATGTATATATGTGTATATATATATGTATATATGTGTATATATATATGTATATATGTGTATATATATATGTATATATGTGTATATATATATGTATATATGTGTATATGTGTATATATATATGTATATATGTGTATATATATATGTATATATGTGTATATATATATGTATATATGTGTATATATATATGTATATATGTGTGTATATATATATATATATATATATATATATATATATATATATATATATATATATATATATATATAGTACTATATAAACTGGTATACACAAACTAATACACTTCATGCTTCCTTGTGAAAGCACACTATTTTAATAATACAGGCCTAATGTTTGAGAAATATCCTAAGTATGAGACTCTAACAGTATTGTGCTTAAACAAATGTTTATTACTTCATTCAATCATGTTTCTCACCATTTAAATAGGTTTCATACAAGGTATACTTAATGCCATCAATGTTGTGTGTACTCCTGCAATATAAAAAAAAATAAAATATTATATATAAATATATATATATTTTTATAAGAGATATATTTATATATATATATATATATATATATATATACACACGTATTTAAACTCATGCAGACAGGGAGTTAACCAGACTTTCACATACACACAGAAATGTAAGCGGGGAAAAAACATTTCTTTTTGCAGGTGTGTTTTTACTGATATGCCTGGCTAAGAAATATTTTCACACACTGGTCTTTGTTAGTTTTCAAAAAAACACTATGTGAACGCATTCACAGTCTAGGGATGTTTTTCACAAACGAGATAAAAGAAGGAGAAATGTTTCTCCCACAGTCCCATATCACGAACCACAACTGTTAACCCAATTAGACAACCAAATCCAATTGGCGTTTGAAATAAGGAGTCAAAGTAGTTACTTTTGTTGACCTTGACAAGGAAAAACAGGAGTTTGTTAGCCATTCAGCACATTCATTTTGATGAGCAAATAACACAGACCTGCACACAGCTTTTGTGCTACTCAGACATGGCTGATGAATTCGTTAACAATATTAATCCCCTTTTAGGGTATAAGTACATGATCTGTGAAGCCATCTTGAACAGTCGCGGACAGAAAGCAAGCACACGCCAAATCGATGATTTCATTCGAGCAAAATATCCTTATTACCAAGACCGTAAGCATGCACGGAATTTTAATTCCTCAATAAGATTCACTTTATCAAGTAATGACTTTTTTGAACGTGACCAGGATAAGCTACAACACACCTATGGTTTCTGGAAGATTGCCCCGGAAAAACAATTTATCCTGAAAGACGGCACTTATATTGTCGTGAAAGGCATATTTATTCCTAATGGCAATAGCAATGTATCCGCTACTACTGATCCGTTTGAATCGATACGTGCTGCAATATCTGCAGCCTCCATTCCTGAAACCCACATTGTACAAGAACAAAAGTACTATGATTATGTACCAAGCCTTTCAGCTGAAATTGCATTGGAATGGGAACCGGAAGAAATGAACCTACCTCCCGACCAATTATTTGAAGAAAGCAGTGGCGATTCCTATGAGCGCATCCTGGAGGAGATATGTGCCATACTGGATTCAGCGGTTGGGTTAAGCGTGGATGAAAATGGCTTGCATTTCTGGAGCGACCAGTTGCAGCCAGGCGAAGAGTTAATTCTAGAAGAATGGTAAATATAACAATCGTTATGCGTTGACTCTGCGTTTAAATTTTTTTTTTTTTTGTAACCACCATTTTCACTTTCAATGCGTGGATACAGCGTAACATTGCAGACTGCATAACATGTAGCGATCACAAACAAATTGTTTCCTAATACAATATAGTAGGACCTGAAAGAGTAGTACACATTGCTGACGGAATAAATATACGTACTTTCCTATCCCTTTAAACATATTAGCAACATTTTACCATTACTCTAACACATACCTGTTTTGTTATCATGCAACATCTACAACATTGAAAACCGGGTCCACCACGTATGACGTGGGACCCTTGTCATGGGCCAAGGCGTCCTTAAAAAGGATTAGTGATGTAAGTCCCGCCCCCAAGCGACGTGCGCGCCTCAAAGCCTATTGGCTGTCATGTTTTGTTATAGTAACGGTAACTGCAGTGTGTCATGTGTGCGGCTCAGTGTTTGTAGGCGTCAACTGGGCGTTAGCCGAATGTTAATTGAGTGGGAGGAGTGTTAGCGTGCGTTTCACGGTGGTTTAACATGACGTCACACGTATTGCATTTGCGCATTGTGTTATCGGCCGTCCTTTCTGTCCAAACACGTCTGTTTAAAAAGAATACAGATGTACTCGTTTAGAACGAATGTAGTTTCGTCTTCATTGTATTTGAAATAAAGATGTTATGTTTACTGGTATTTTCAACATGTATTGAACGCACAACGTACGCTTTGTTTTGCGCATGCGCTAACAGTTAGTGGAGCCAAGCGTGAAGTGCGTGCGCACACAAAGATGTGCGCGCACATCTTTCAGTATACAGGCAACGTTCACTTCTTATACATAGTTATGCCTGCTACAAATTTAAAGAAACATTACATACTGATGAACAGTTTTACTTCTAACATATAAGTGATTGACGTGTGTATCTACACAATCATATAGAGCTGCGTAACGCGTTGTCACGGATGCATATCTAGTAAGGTGCCATCTTTGACCATCATGTGTTTGCTGTATTTCAGAGATGTCGGGGAAGATACAATCGGATCAATGTATGATTTCAGAAGAGTCTACCTTTATATGAGATGATTGTGAGGAGGAGCCACCGACTACTATACTACATATGGAACTAATTTTATATTGCTTGCAGCGCTTATTAACAAACAATTAAAAATGTGATACCCTTATGCCTATATTGCATAAGCACTTAATTAACATAATGATGTTGCAAAAGAGTGCCTCATGAATTTTTATTGAGTGTTCTTTAATGACTACTAACATTTTATGACATGGTGTGTTTTATATATAACAACCATTCCCACTCTGCTAACACATTTGTGTATTCTAATATGTAATGGAACGTATGACTGTCGAAACTATGTAACAATAATAATAATAATATGAGCATGTTCATGTATAGGGCTGCTAGTTGTACGCAGCGATTTACAGACACAGCCTGAGGTCCCTGGCCCGTGGAACGTACAAATGTTTTTTGCCGCATGAGGCACAGGGAGATAAAGTGACTTGGCCAAGGTCACAAGGAGCCCACACCGGGAATTGAACCAGACTCCCCTGCTTCAAACTATCAGTGCCAGTGTGTGTCTTTACTCAGTGAGCCACTCCTTCTCCCAATGTAAAGGACACTTACAACCAAGTAGCCATTTATTTTTAAAATCTCTTGTTACATGGGTATGTAGATAAAATGGTTTGGGACTGTAGCAAATAATGTTACTGGCCAGATGTTATGGTCCCCTCCAATGCATGATGTTCTGAATATGACATCACCATCATGTTATGAAGTACGTTTCTGTGTATATTTCATTAACCTAACTAACTATAGTTTACTGTGTTTATTAATCGTTTAGAAATACATAGTATAGTCAATATGATGATATAAGCTACCATAATAAAGCTGGTGTTATCATTTGTCGGTGTTATACATGGATCCTACACCAATTGATAGAGACACAAACAGTTGTCTTAAAAAGTGTGTCTATGCTAGTGATGAATGTGCTCCCGTAAGTAAACAAATAAGTACAGTTATCCCCTTTTCTCCAACCACCTCTATATTACATTAATGGAAATTATAAGGAAACCTACATAAAATGTGATGAAATGTGAGTAATCATTTTGTAATACAATGCACATGAAAGCTCAAGAGTAGCTAAATGCATATACATGATACAGAAAGTACATATATGTAACATTTGTGTTTAAACCAATATGTTGGGTTTTTAGTTCCAATAATTATAGGAAGATTGAGGTAGCCACATCTTATGAGAGATGTCAGCAAATATACATACCATGATCAGTCATACTGGAGATATACCTATAATGCAAAGGAACAATATATAAATTGCAAACATTGACATGCCATCTTCAGTACCGTAAACAACACAGCAAAGTGTGTATTTGGTGTTAAATGTACAACACCATGTATATTTCATGACATTCAAAATGTAAATCTGCCTGGTGTACACATCATATGGATGTACATGTTACACTGCACCAATAACATTGTATGTAAGCATACTAGAAGCATGAATGATTATGGCCATAATATGTGTTTTGTCTTAGCATAAGGAATAACACAATGCTAAAATATTATTGCTTTGTTACCCAAGTTGTATTCACATACACACAACTAAAGTACAATTGAAGAGGGATTATATAACCTGTGCAACAATAACATACCGGTGCCACATCCCTTTGTGCACACAGCAGAGAAAAGAAAGGTGTGCAACCCATATTCATCTGTGTCCTAACAGAAGGTTATATAAAGAAACATTATTGTTAATATAACATAATTAAACTATAAAAGTAGTACTAGGAACATATGAGTTTGTACTTACAAGAAAAAAATGAATTGATGAGATTCTGTCGTGTCTGGCCACCACTGGCTGTTTGTTCATTTTCAGCAGCTACATGGGTGGGATGCTCGTCTACCAAAGCCTCAGCTAGGTCTGACTGTACATTGTGCCTGAGTGCAACATTGTGCAAAATGCAACAGGCAAGGATAATATCAGACACTTTTTGAGGCTTGTATAGAAGAGCCCCACCAGTTCTGTCCAGACACCTAAACCTGGTCTTGAGTAGGCCAAATGTCCTCTCTATAACAGATCTTGTAGATATATGGGCTGCATTGTACCTGTCCTCTGCTTCAGTTTGAGGGTTTAGCACCGGAGTCAAGAGCCACGGCCTAATTCCGTATCCTGAGTCACCTATAATGAATGGAGCACACATAAGCTGACATTAGTGATCAAATTGTACAATGCCAACATTCCTAAATCAACATGTGTTTTGTGTTAGAACATGTAAATATGTACTCACCCAGCAGCCAACCAGGTTCAAAATGTCCCTCTTCGAACGCATGGAAGACTGAAGAGTTCCTCAGGATAGAGGAATCGTGACTGGAACCAGGGAACTTGGGTACCACATGCATTATCCTCATCGTGGCATCACATACCACCTGTACATTGAGTGAATGGTAGTGCTTCCGATTGCGGTACACATGCTCACTCTGACTAGGTGCAATCAAAGCAACATGTGTGCAATCGATTGCACCCAGCACACATGGTATCCCTGCTATATTATAAAAGCCAGTCCTGACTTCCAGCCACTCTGTCGCCTCTGTAGGAAAATGAATATAATTCCTAGCGCGTCTATTGAGTGCATAGAGAAACTGGGTCAAGGCCCGCGAGAATGTAGATTGCGAGACCCCGCCCACTATGCCCACAGTTGTCTGGTATGACGCGGAAGCAAGATAATGTAATGAGCACAGCATTTTAACAAGCCCAGGGACTGCACGACCTCTGGCTGTGAAAAAATCTAAATCCCCCCTTATCTCCTGATAAAGAGCTAAGATTGCTGCTGAACTCAAACGATAGCGACTTACAATCTCCTCCTCACTCATCCCATCTAACAGGGTTCTCTCCCTGTACAGACGCGGACGAGGCACAAGTTGTCTCCTCTGTCTTCTCCTCTGATCTCCTGTCCCTCTACCTGTCCCTCGGCCTGTCCCTCTCCCTGTCCCTGTCGTATCCGCGTCACTGTCACTGTCCCTCGGTGTGTCCCTCCCTTGCCCTATATGATTGTCTTCATCATCAAGCATGTCATAGAAAAGAATGTTCCTCCGTCTCCTAAACATTCGCAACATTTTGAAATGAGTAGCTGTGAATGAGCAGGTAATGTGCGTCCTTTAAATAGGTATGTGATGATGTCAGGTGACATAGTAAAATGCAAGGTGTTACATTAACATAATAAAGTACTTCTGTGGCAAGCTGTGTGCACTTGTTGTTCTAAGTATTTGTTGTGTGTATTCTGCAGGGAATGATGATATTTGGCAATGATGTGACGTGAAGCTTTGTACAAAGATTGCTTGCAAATAAATAGTTGCATGTGCAATGCATGTAACACTTGTGAACGCAAGTGTCAGTCATGTAATGAGACAAAAAGGCTGAGATTGACGTGGGAAAAGTTTTGTGTAACATGTGTAATTATCCATGTTATTGTGACATGTTGGCAACAATGAATAGTCGTGTGCATATGCATGCATTTGTGTAAGGAGGATAGTTGGTATAGAATGAGTTTACAAGGTGTCCCAATGATGAATTACTGTACATGTGTGTATAAGTTAGGTTGAAGTGCTTGTAATGCAACGGTTACAATGTAAACATGCAATGTGATTGAGCGTCCAATAAGTGACGTCATGAAAATAGGGAGGACCCAAAAGTATATGTAAACATGAGAAGACAGATGTACATGAACGTTTAAAGATGCGTGTCACATTACAAGCATTGTGTAATGTAAAGGAAGATGAATATACTGTGTATGTGTGACATGTGTGACATGTGTAACATCATGTAAATAATTGTCGCTGAGTTGAGTAAAATGTGTGATATGATGTGAGGTTCTCCTTTAAGAGTGTAGTATAGTATTTTCCCTTGCCACATCATCACATGATGAGTAATGTGACCCGCAAATGCTGAAAACATGTAAAAGTCGAATGTTATGCAAATAAGACACATCAGCTGTGACACAATGCAGGGAATGCCCCCACACTGTAATGCAAATCCCCCTTGTATTGTGAGCAATGAAACGTAAACAGTACTATACTGTTATACGTCCCCGCTCCATTGACTTCCATTGATGTACAGAAGTTTTTTTTTTTCTAAGTGCCGTTCCGGCAGCCTTAGCGATCGTTCTCCCGTCCAAAATGCCAACTTTAGTTGGCGGGAGAAATCGGCCATAACATCTCAATTTCGTAGTGCCGATCAGCCCCGATAAGCTGTTTTTTTTTGTTGAATCCAGCCGATTTAAAAAAGTGGCGATCAGTGTCGAAAACAGGCTTATCGGCAGGCGACTGGCCATAACCAAATTATCGGCTCCGAAACCTGGCGATATGAAGCACTTATCGGCGCTTACTGAATCTCAAACCCAATTTTGGCTATAACATGGCCATATTTCCCTTATCAACGCTTACTGCATGAGGCCCTAAGAGTCATATTAATAAATAGACCTTTTTTTGTTTAAGCAGCCTAAGAGCGTTATTAACATTCTTCACAATCACTGTGAAAATGTATGATGATTGCATGTATGTATGATGAAAATGGCAATACCGATCAGAACATCAGCGATGAAATCTCAGCCTCTCTCAAAGTTCTCCCCATACGATCTGGCCGCAGCTGCATTGAGAGCTGCACAGAAAGAGCTGCATCTCCCTGCACAGCTCTCACAGGCGATCGCACTGTTTTTATTTAAATTTGAATACTAGTGTGTGGGAGCAGGGGGTCTCCGGAGCTGAACCACATTAATTTCAGGACCGGGGACCCTCTGCTTCCCAAGATACAGGCCCCGGTATGGGGTGCCGGTATCTCCTATGCGTTTAAATGTCTCGGTCAAGTGACGCGGGAGATTTAAACATTGCATGGGGATACCGGCACCCCATAACGGGGCTTGTAACTCAGGAATTAGGGGTCCCCGGACCTGAAATCAATGCAGTTCATCTCCAGAGACACCCTGCTCCTGCACACTAGTATTCAAATTTAAATAAAAACAGCTTCATTACCTTAGCGGCTAGCTGCTAAGGCAATGAAGGGTTTAAACCTGAATAGCATGTTTATTGGGGGCATTGGGGGTGGATAAATGGGGTAATTGATCAAGGGTGGGTGATTAGGCCTGCCAGGAAGGTTGCAGGAGGAATTAACCCCTTCACTACCATAGCGGTGGGAACTGCTACGGTAATGAAGGGGTTAACCACTCCTGCTACCAACTCAAGTGGCTTAACCACCTCCCCTTGGGGCAAAAACCCCCTTTCCCCAATCCCTTTATCCCCAGGGAACATTAAAAAACACAACAACTCTACTACCCACCTCCTCTAACCCCAACTACCTCCCCCCCCCCAACACAGACAGTACAGTAATGGGCAAAATTACTATTATCCAGATATGAATAATTGCTAATTTTCCCATTAAAAATAAAACATTATCGAGCCAGCATACAGTAAATTTCTACTTACCCCTGCCAGGATGAAGGCCGTCCTCATCATCGTCCTCAGTGTCCATTTCTTCCGTGGGCAGCAACAGTATAATCAAAAAACAAACTAATGGCCATTAACCCTTTAATCACCTTAGCTGTTAGTAACCTCTATAGTAATTAAGGTGTTAACCCCCATCCCCCGCTACCCACCTGGGAGGCCTAACCACCCTCCAAGGGGCAACTACCCCAACCCGCTGCACATTGATTTGCACAGTGGTACATCATGCCTATTGTGACGGTAACTTTGTGACAGGCTATTAATAAAACACACCAAAAATATAACTGGGTTGAACTGAACGAGGCTTAGATATGATAAAATATAATTTATTCCATGAAAAAGGTGAACACACGAGATATACAAATAACAAACAAAATATGCACTTACTTAAAGTTGGAATTATGAAATAATCACGAATCTTGATTAGCAGTTCATACACCGATCTCAGAATGACACAAAGACACAAAAGACAATAGCCATAGGCTGAGCCTGGTTCTTATACAATTATTTTCCATTGAACACAACCTAAACCCAGCCCCTCTCATAAATCAGTGGTGAGGTTGACAGTTTTCCCCAGAGTAAAACTCCTCCCACCCAAGGACGTTTAAAAACTGCTTTTCCTATCTAAATAACTTCATAACTTCAGTTCAGTAGTACTTACTGGCACGCGAACATATTAATACATTCCGGCATGCATGACGCTCCCAATAAGACTAAATATTACCGTGTAATATTAAAATTAAGAGAGATATTAATATCTGTCTCTTAGTACCTGCTAGACATCATGTCTGTAATCCTTATGTGCGAATCAGTCCCACGAATATGTAGCTTTTAGCACGTTCAGCCGAGGACATCTCATAATATTCTTATATTTAATAAGGTCACTCATTCTGATATCTCCTTGGGTAACCGCACCCCTGGCCCCCATAACCCCTGGTCAATAAATCCTTTGAAGCAGGGACTCGTGTGTAAAGAATATTTGTCACAGGTGCTAGATTTCACACCCAATGCTCCAGACATGGGCCTAGCTTTCTCTACCAGCAATATGTGTTAACATACACCAAACCCCCTCTGTACTTTTCGCACCCAACTTCAATCAAGCCTGTTGAAGCCCAGATATTTCTGAAAAGACACCACACATATTTGTATTTTCCTAAACTGCAGCTCATTAACCCCTTAAGCCTCCCGCATCAATCCCAGTGTATGTGTTGGTGCAAATACTGGAACAGAAACAATACATTTTTACAGGGGAATATACATTAGGATGCTGAAGCAAGGTAAAAACACATTACTGGACCACAGTCCAGTTAACCCCTTGCTTCCCAGGTGAGAGTAGGGGGTGGCCAAATGGGGTGTAACCCCTTTAATGCCGGACCAAATCCTCTCTCTCTTGACACCTATATAATATGATTAGCCACTATGGCAGTCAATGGGCACAAAACAAATTAGCCATTGATAGCTCCAAGAATAGCTGGACAAAGAATAGAACTTACATAAGTCCCACAATTTAATATTATATCATACATATAGGATCAGAGTCTTGGCAGCAGATTCAGTCTCCAGGTAAATGAAATATAGCACATGACAAAAACAGAGCTTCTCATACTTCCTCCCAAACCTGGCCTTACTGCCTCCTTCCACATTATTGTTGGAAGTACCATCATTCACTCAGCAGCCCAAGCACGCTGCTTAGGGGGTCACACTTGACGCCTCTCTCATATTCTCCTCTCACATTCAAAACGTCTCTAAAACCTGTCGCCTTTTCCTCCGCAATATTACAAAGATTCGCCCTTTCCTCTGTTGCTCGACTGCTAAAACTCTGACTCAGGCCCTCATTCTCTCCCGTCTCGATTACTGTAACCTCCTGCTCTCCGGCCTTCCTGCCTCTCACCTGTCTCCCCTACAATCTATCCTAAACGCTGCTGCCAGAATCACTCCAGTCACTGTGAGTACTCATACTTACCTTTGGTATAGAGACCACCCTTATTCTAGGGTCTATTAAGATTTGATTAAAGAGGTACTTATATATAATAACACCGCCATTAAACACCCTACCACACCTCTCCGTCTTTTAATTATTATTTGTTTGTTTGTTTTATGTATGTAGTTTCTCCAAACAATCTATTTTAATCAGTTTACAATCAAATTTAAGTTTTAATTAGGGTGCACTCTCCTTAGTGCCACACTAAAGGGATTCTTTCTTTCCTCTCACCTATTATCAATCCATTCCCTGTGAGCACCACCCTCCCAGTAACTGTTTGGACAATTTTCCCTCCCTTTGCTTGAGCAGAGTAAACTCTGCAGCCTTCACCTGCGTGCAAATCCCCTTGTCTGTTAACTGCCTGTAAATGTATTTTTATTGCATAGGATTCATGCCAGGGGTCTCCAGAGCTGGTATTAATCTGTATCAGCGCCGGAGACTTCTGGCATCATCCGATGCAGGAAAAATGTATTTATTTTTAAAGTCCCACTCTCACCCCTTGGGGTGGAAAGATGAGATCTTTGATAAACTCACTATTTCAGAACCCCAATGAGATTCTCGAGGCTGCAAGAATAGCGTGATTTTATCAAAATGGCGCTACGCTGCTGTTTGGCAGCTCCCTCTCAATGTGTTTGGCCAGGAGCGGGAACTCACGGGGAAATGCACTCCCCGAACGAGTTTGGCAAGTCATCGAAGCTTTCTGAATAGCAAACTTGCCAAATCGTATGGGGAGTGCTCAAAATCATCAATGAGTTTGTTATCGAAGCTACTAGAATAGGCCCCTATGGGTCATATTAAAAAATAGACCTGCTCAGTTAGGCAGCGCTACACTGATCACACACCTTTAAGTTGTTATCAACATATAGGCCTGACACATATTTTGGCAAGAAATAATTATTCCCCACACCATAGGGGTTTTAGATTGCATATTATATTCTCAGTTTATTGTATTGTATTGTATTGTATGTCTTTATTTATATAGCGCCATTAGTGTAGATAGCGCTTCACAGTAGTAATACATGTGGTAATCAAATAAATAACAGATAATATAAATAACAGATCATGGGAATAAGTGCTTTAGACATAAAAGTAACATTTCGGAAGAGGAGTCCCTGCCCCGAGGAGCTTACAGTCTAATTGGTAGGTAGGGAGAACGTACAGAGACAGTAGGAGGGAGTTCTGGTAAGTGCGTCTGCAGGGGGCCAAGCATTATGTATCGTGTTTAGAATATCCACAGTGCTATTCATATGCTTCTTTAAGCAAGTGTGTCTTAAGGTGGGTCTTAAAGGTGGATAGAGAGGGTGCTAGTCGGGTACTGAGGGGAAGGGCATTCCAGAGGTGTGGGGCAGTCAGTGAAAAAGGTTTAAGGCGGGAGAGGGCTTTAGATACAAAGGGGGTAGAAAGAAGACATCCTTGAGAAGAACGCAAGAGTCTGGATGGTGCATACCGAGAAATTAGGGATGAGATGTAAGGAGGGGCAGAAGAATGTAAAGCTTTAAAAGTGAGGAGAAGAATGGAGTGTGAGATGCGGGATTTGATCGGAAGCCAGGAGAGGGATTTCATGAGGGGAGGGGACAGATCTAGGAAAGAGTAGAGTGATTCTGGCAGCAGCATTTAGGATAGATTGTAGGGGAGACAGGTGAGAGGCAGGAAGGCCAGACAGCAGGAGGTTACAGTAATCAAGACGGGAGAGAATGAGGGCCTGAGTCAGAGTTTTAGCAGTCGAACAACAGAGGAAAGGGCGTATCTTAGTTATATTGCGGAGGAAAAAGCGACAAGTTTTAGAAATGTTTTGAATGTGAGGGGCGATTGTGAGAGAGGAGTCGAATGTGACCCCTAGGCAGCGTGCTTGGGCTACTGGGTGAATGATTGTAGTTCCAACAGTAATGTGGAAGGAGGTAGTAGGGCCAGGTTTGGGAGGAAGTATGAGGAGCTCTGTTTTAGCCATGTTGAGTTTAAGGCGTCGGAGGGCCATCCAGGATGATATAGCAGAGAGACATTCAGAAACTTTGGTTTGTAGAGCAGGTGTAAGGTCAGGTGTTGAAAGTATATTTGTGTGTCGTCGGCATAGAGGTGATAATTAAACCCAAAAGATGTTATTAGGTCACCTAGAGAGAGTGTGTACAGAGAAAAGAGAAGAGGTCCCAGGACAGAGCCCTGGGGTACCCCCACAGAGAGATCAATAGAGGAGGAGGAGGTGTTAGCAGAAGAGACACTAAAAGTACGATGGGAGAGGTAGGATGAGATCCAGGATAGAGCTTTGTTCCGAATACCTAGAGTATGGAGAATGTGGAGGAGAAGAGGGTGGTCCACGGTGTCAAATGCTGCAGAGAGGTCGAGTAATATGAGCAGAGTGTAATGACCTCTGTCTTTGGCAGCATGGAGGTCGTCAGTTATTTTAGTGAGGGCTGTTTCCGTGGAGTGAGCAGTGCAGAAGCCAGATTGTAGAGGGTCTAGGAGAGAATAGGTGTTGAGAAAATGGAGCAAGCGAGAGAATACAAGACGTTCAAGTAGTTTAGAGGCAAAAGGCAGGAGGGAGACAGGTCGATAGTTAGAAAGACAGGTAGGGTCAAGCTTGCTGTTTTTGAGTAATGGTATGACTGTTGCATGTTTGAAGGAGGATGGAAAGGTTCCAGAGCAGAGGGAGGAGTTAAAAATGTGTGTAAGCGTAGGGATTATAGTAGGAGCTAGAGGAATGGGGTCAAGAGGGCAAGTGGTAGAGGGAGAAGAGGAGATCAACAGCGACACATACTCCTCTGAGACAGTGGAAAAAGACTCAAGGAAGGCAGGAGGAGAGTTAGGAAGAGGTGTAGGATGGGGGGAAGAAACAGAGGGGATGTTCTGCCGTATGGATTCCACCTTTTCCTTAAAATAGTCAGCAAAGTCCTGAGCGGAGATGGAGGAAGGAGAGGCAGCTGAGGGTGGTTTGAGTAGAGTATCAAAGACAGAGAACAGTCGGCGGATAGTTTATATCTATTATTAATAGTACCTGCCTCCATCAGAACCATGTAATTTCATTTGGTGTTTTTTTTTAACTATCGCCAAGTGACTTCAATTACCCCTGTAACGGGTATTCCACCCCACCCAATCGCATATATAGTGTGGGTGCGTAGAACATACGGTGTTACCCGGTGTGGTGCATATACCTGCAGGCTCACAGGAGGTCTGAGCCTCCGCTAGTGAGAGCCTGGGGTGAATCCTCTGGAACGTTTCTTTGTTTCAGCGCCTCCACCTATGTAGGATTCTATGGGTATGTAGAATAACCCTAACATAGGAACCACATGCAAATAATCAGTACACCATATGTATGATAACCAATATCTTTTTACTTGTGCTCACATGAACCATATAACATCAACATAATAAAGGGTGTCCCTCTTTCCCCAGGGGACACTGACTCTTGCGTCTTGCAGGACGCTTCCCCCTACACCGGGTGATCCCACCCCATGTCCATCAATCCCCGCACAATGTGTCCCGCACTCTTTAGGTGAGAATATGGGTGACTGCGCAGTCACTAACTAATGGAACTGTTGGTGCACTTGTTGACAAAAGGGGTTACCTGCCGAGTGCTCCTGCACTCGGGCCTGCAACTACTTCTCAAAGGATCTGTCGACCTGGATCCCGTCTGATCCGGTGGTTCCTTGCTTGGGGTCCGCCAGGGGCGATCCCACCCTGAAGATTGTCTCTCTCTGGGCACAGACTTAAGCCCACGTCTCCTGGCAGGAAGCGCAACATCCGCTGATCCCTATCTAACACTGGCACTCTAACATGACACGGTCCCTCACCTAAGGCCTGTCCCTGGAGCACCACTAGCTGGGGAGTGAGGACCTACCTGGGACCTAAGGGGTTAACTGGCCTATCCTGTCCCCCTAGCTCTCCCGGTCCTGACTCTAGCTAACTAGTACCTAGTACTTGCAGTAACGCACTGCCCCCAGGCGTCTACCTACTCTTGGCTAGCCTAGTGCAGATCCTCTCCAGAATCCCTGACCTCATTAACAGGCTATCCCTTCAGGCATCCTACCCCTAGCGCTACCTCAAGGTGACTGGGACCTAGTACTTGGTACGTACAGCAACCGGCTGCACAACACGGTGCCTGCCTGTCAGACCTCACAGCACTAACAGCCGTGACTCAGACAAGGCAGCACTACACTAAGGGCAGAGTCCCTAACTGGGGCTGTCCCTTATAATTACCCCCTAAACTGGTGGGGAGTTGGGGCCTACCTGGGATGTGGGTACCTATCTGGATGCAGGAGCTGCACTCACTCGCCGCATCCTTGCTTCCCTCACAGCTCCCGGACTCCAACTAACTGCGTAGCTGCAGCCCAAACAATGTATCTCTTCTCCTCTGCCAAGTCATGCTAAGCCCTATTGGCTCCCTGGCATCACGTGGTGCGTGCAGAGGCTCATGGGACTCGTAGTCCCTGCTCAGAGCCTTCCCGGGTAGGCTAGGGCTTTGCGGGCTTTCTCTCTCCTGACCTGCGCCTGCGCAAGCTATCTGGGACTGCCTCACCGTTCCCTGGCCTTTCCCTACACTCGCGCGACTTCTCCCTAACTCTGGGGCCTTACCTGCGCCTGCGCTATCACTGCGCATGCGCGAGTCTCTCCTCAATGGCGGCGCCCTCTTCACTAGCCGCCTGGACCTTAGAGACGCGATCGCGGCCCTAGCGACGGCCCGATCGCGGCCCCGGCAACCAGCCCGTTCGCGGAGGCAGAGCACTACTCCCTGCTCCTGCCCCCACCCTTGGAAGCAGCCGTCGGGTCCGTCGCTGGCTCAGGCGGCACCCGCGACCGTGCTGCACCAAGAGAGGGGGGTCTCAAGGAGCTGCTGGAGACCTGGGTTACACCCCTATAATTTTATATTGTTTGTATAAATAAAGCACTAGCCCAAGGCATTAAAATTAAATGTCAGGGAACCGCAAGAGGCCTCTGCAGCTTTTTCTACATGGTCTTCGGCGACGCGACGCCATGGTAACCCAGCATCAAATGACGCCACGGGGTCACATGACATTGCGTTGCCATGTCAACGTGACATCACATGACCTCGCAGCGTCATTTGATGCTGGAACCGAGCAGGAGGGTGGGCACGAGCCGGGAGGTGAACAGACAGGGGGGCGCAGGATCAAAACTTTGCGCACCCCTGCCCTAGTGCACCCTAGCTACCACTAAGGTTGAGCAGGTGGACTTCCAATTCTGTACACATAAAAAAAAGTGGCTTTAATATTTCTCTCTTTTTAATAAATTAAACCAGGAGTGGCCAATTCCAGTCCTCAAGGGCTACCAACAGGTCATGTTTTAAGGCTCTCCCCAGTTGTGAGCCACTGATTGAGCCACCTGTGCTGAAGCAGGGACATCCTTAAAACCTGATCTATTGGTGGCCCTTGAGGACTGTAGTTAGCCACCACTGAATGTTACCTTATTTTATTTTGCAATATCTCTCAAAGAAAGTAGTAACAGACATTGTTGTCAGTTGAGTTGCCTGGTCTGCCATTTTCGTTTTGCATTGTATTTCCCTTTCTGCCTCCTTTATGAGACTCTTGTTTCTCTCGTAGTCACTCTATCTTTATTGGAGCTAAATATCAGTGGGGATTAGCACCTGCAATTGAGGGCTTTAATAATTACTTGGATCTGTTATTTAAATGGGGGAAGCTTAAGATAGTTGCTAATGCGTAGTTATACACACATTCCCAGTAAGCTCAAACCCCAATACCCACCACATTATATATATGTAACGGATTTTCTGGCCTAGCCTGACCCACCCAATCTCACATTGGCCCCTGTGGTCTAACCAGTCCCCATTACAGTGTAGTGTCTGGTGGTGCACCTGTTGGCAACAGGACTCCTGAGTCTCCCGCATGATGTTGTGTGGGGATTGCCAACCCAAACAGGCAGCTGAGGTAGTGTGCATGAGTCCTACCTATATCCAGTGCAGCGCCTCCACCTCATCAGGTTCCCTGCGTCCGCAAGGGGATGGTTCTGATGAGGAACTCCTTCTTGGTGATGCCTTCCTCTGCAGAGTAATTTTACACTCACACAGTGGGGTTGTCTTTGAATAGGGCATCTTTATTGCTTGGTGGTATGGGCCAGCTGCCCCTCACAGCTATCAGCTTAGCCGCTCATTCCTTTGCTGCACCCCATCTGGAAAGTTCCTCCTTCTCCTAATGGAGTTGCTTTCCACCTCTCCCCTTAGGGAGATTCAACAGCTTCTCTGTCTGCTTCTAGCTGCACAGACTCACAGCTAGCATGAGACTACTGCAACACTGTTGCAGACCTTCAGGTGCCTCTTACTGAACAGAGGCAGCACAAAAACAGGAACTTAACTAACTTTAGGCAGTGCTGTGTCTTATATCACCTCAGGAACAGGCACATCTCTGATGTCACTAAGGGTGAACACCAAGCATGTTGTCACTTCCTTTGGGACATATGACACCTCACCAGGGTTTGAGGGCAAACCTCCATGATCATTACTGGCAACCCTGCATACTTACCAGGCTTACTGCCAGCATGAGAAAGAGATATGTACAACAATTTTACACATGGCTACATATATGAGCGTGGCAAATGTATACACTAAAAGACAGGGGAGCTCAATGCTACATCCAATTGACAAAACATATATGGTAATATGTGTAAAGTTTAAATACTTCAATAATAATATTTTCTTGGTTATTTAGTTAAACCCTTTGACCAAAGCATCATAAGCCTGCTTACCAACGTCACAGTATAACCAAATTTGCAGGTCCTAACACTAAACTGTGAACCTTCCCTTTTACCTCAGTATGAGGGGAAACAACCACAGTAGATCCTGTTCATACAGCAAAATGAAAAAAACTCCCAAGTTAAAAAGGTGGAGGGGGTGAGCTCTGGGAGGAGGGGCCACTGACCTCCAAACAACTGTTGCCAGTCAGAAAAGAAATATTATTATTGAAGTATTTAAACTTTATACATATTACCATATATGTTTTGTCAATTGGATGTAGCATTGAGCTCCCCTGTCTTTTGTTGAATGCGTAGTTATACTCAGCACTTGACATTCCCACATGTTCTTTTAGTTTTTCACCAAAGCAAAAAATGATTCACAGTTATTTGTGAGAAAATGCTTGCTCAGTACTAAAAAAGGCCCATTCTGCTTACCTCAGCTAATTACAGAACTTTATACTATATAAGTTTGGGGGGGGGGTTTACAGCGTATCAAAATAACAAGAGTGCACAAAAGCATTTAAAGCTGAATCAGAAAATAGCACATGTATATAGGACTGATGAGCAACAAATGTACGAATGTATCAAAATCTGATTCACAAACATCCAAAAATTCGGGAACATTTTTGGGGAAAATACTTTCCATTTTGCTAATTTTCAAATATTTTCCAATTTAGAATTTTATAATATTCAAATGAAACAACATTTTTAAATGCCAACAAATTAGCAAATATAAAAAACAACAACATTTACATTGAATACAAATTAGAGTGAACAATTTGCTCCGTCTCTATCTACCAGAATGACGGGGAACACATTCCAGCAACACCAACCAGGGGTTAAGTTCATTGTACACATCACATGGCTCATTTGTAGGCTATACCAGCATGGGAGATTCTTCATTGGAAGAGCTATCAAAAGGAACATTTACTTACTCACTCAACCTCAATGAGTCAAAGGTTGCCACTGTTGTCAAAGGTTGTGACGGCTTGGTTATGATTGCTATAAAGACCGTTGCTAGGCTCAGCCTTTGGCACATTCTTAAATCATTAGAAGCAATCAGACTGCAAGGGACGAGAGAGAACGATCTCAGTTCTGCTCCGATTGAAGCAAAGCACATTCTCAGCTCTGGAATTCTGGAATACAATTTTACAAATTCTTTTCAGATTATTGAAGGATCATTTTACAAGAACATGGAAAGGTGCAATCCACATTTGTTTAGCCCATGTCAATATTTCATAAGTACATGAAATCAAAACTAATTGCAGCTGTATTCAATAGGAATTATGAATGCAATGTATCCCCACTATACAAAAAGTCATTTGAATCCAGTGTTCATGACATCATTGTTCTGTTTGGCACAATTTGTCTTAGTTCCAGTTGTCGACCATAAATTGAATAGGTAAACCAAAGTCAGATTACCTCTCACGTTCTCTTCATATCTCACACTTGATTGATTAGCATATGAATAGTTTATCTTGCAAAATGTCCTTATTTGCGTAGTACAGTGGCATATCGCGTAAAATTTCAAAGACCAAACAAAATCACTACCAAAATTGAAATAAAGATGACTTTGGACTTGAGTGTACTCTTTAATTAATATGGCTTTCCAAGCAACATTCAAATAATAACAATTGTGAAAGTAGCGCTAAAGTTTAAACACCAATATGATAATAAACAGTGAAAAAATATCCTTTACATAAAGGTAGGCTGCTTGGTACCTACTGCTAGTACAAACAGATAACAACGTGAAAAAAGAAAAACCTGGCGCCAAATGTTCAAATGGTAAGTCCTGTGATCCTCAAAGAATCTGCACAAGTGCTTGACAGGCCATGAAACGAGAGAAAAGAAAACAAACACAGATCATAGCGTATAACTGCTGGGTAACTCAGTATAACACTATAAAACATATAACAATGAGACTCCAAGTGACAAACTAAAATAAAGAATTTATTAAAACATGAACTATGTCATAAAAATAGCAATGAAGCAATGGAGAGCAGCTGGTCATCCGGAGATGGTAAAATCAAAACCCTACTTACAACAAGCAGGGTGATAACAGGCGATGTAACAACAGTGTCTTCTCGGCGCAGGGGAATGTCCTGGCAGAGTGCAAACTCTGCTCCGCCGGTACTCTCGCCCGAAATCCCTTCCGTGGTGTACAAGGAACGTGCCGGTGGTGGAGGCAGTCACTCGGGTGCACAGTCCAACAGCACGTGTGGCTGGTTTCCCTTCCTTCCTCCTCCTTGCTCACAGGCAATCAACGCGCGCCCGCGCGCGAGTGTGCCCGTACACTTAAAGGGATAGGGGCTGCTGTCTGGATGACGGAGGCTGCCAGAAAACTGGAAGCACTAGACTGACCGCTCTAACAAAGGTTCAATGCAATCCTCAGGGTGACCGTGTCACCCGCCCTATGCGTTTCGTAGAAATGAATCTACTTCCTCAGGGGCTACATACTGATACCTCATGACACTCTAATATACCCTATTCAATTAAAAGTTAATTACCATTTAAAGCAATACAGCCTGCATGTCATGTGTATCATATCTATCACTAGGCTCACTACACTAACACAACATAACTAAACAGACCAAACATACAGTACACAGACAACATATAACATAAAAACATGTGACCATGTACAAATTGCATATTGCAAAATAATACATAACAAACAATATATATATCACAATAACACCTAGATTGGCCAAGGATCATTCAAACTCCCACGAATATCTCTGATCCAATATTTCAAACCTTCAATATACTTCAAAATAACCACAAATTGGACTGGCAGTGGAGATATTGGAAAGCGCTATATATCACCCTGAGGATTGCATTAAACCTTTGTTAGAGCGGTCAGTCTAGTGCTTCCAGTTTTCTGGCAAAAAAAAAAAACAGATCTTGACACCACAACCATCTATTGTTTTTGGAGAGGTTAAACATATTAATGGATAAGTTCAAACATATTAATTTTGGATATATGAACTGAAAACTCTCTCTCCCAATGGGCTCAATATTGATTTTGAGCTGGGGGCCTTTTTGGTCAATTGAAGTACTATTAATATATGCGATTTTTAAGATTGAATGCAGGTTGCAATTAGTAGTATATATTGTTTTCAATATGTATGGTGATATATAGCGCTTTCCAATATCTCCACTGCCAGTCCAATTTGTGGTTATTTTGAAGTATATTGAAGGTTTGAAATATTGGATCAGAGATATTCGTGGGAGTTTGAATGATCCTTGGCCAATCTAGGTGTTATTGTGATATATATTGTTTAAGTTATGTATTACATTATGATTGCATTGAACCTTTGTTAGAGCGGTCAGTCTAGTGCTTCCAGTTTTCTGGCAGCCTCCGTCATCCAGACAGCAGCCCCTATCCCTTTAAGTGTACGGGCACACTCGCGCGCGGGCTCGCGTTGATTGCCTGTGAGCAAGGAGGAGGAAGGAAGGGAAACCAGCCACACGTGCTTTTGGTCTGTGCACCCGAGTGACTGCCTCCACCACCGGCACGTTCCTTGTACACCACGGAAGGGATTTCGGGCGAAAGTACCGGCGGAGCAGAGTTTGCACTCTGCCAGGACATTCCCCTGCGCCGAGAGGACACTGTTGTTACATCGCCTGTTATCACCCTGCTTGTTGTAAGTAGGGTTTTGATTTTACCATCTCCGGAAGACCAGCTGCTCTCCATTGCTTCATTGCTATTTTTATGACATAGTTCATGTTTTAATAAATTCTTTATTTTAGTTTGTCACTAGGAGTCTCACTGTTATATGTTTTATAGTGTTATACTGAGTTACCCAGCAGTTATACGCTATGATCTGTGTTTGTTTTCTTTTCTCTCGTTTCATGGCCTGTCAAGCACTTGTGCAGATTCTTTGAGGATCACAGGACTTACCATTTGAACATTTGGCGCCAGGTTTTTCTTTTTTCCACGCAACATTGCCATTTACTGCTCAAAAAGCTATTCTAACACTTTAATGAATCGGCACCATTTAGTAAAATTCAATGTGACTAGGCAGGCTGACTCCAACTCATTACTTCCTGTGCATAGATTGGGAGGGTTGCAGGAGTGCTGTGATAACGCTCCAATATCCCCACGGAACCACCACCAATGCAAAGTTCAGCTTTTGCCGAAGAAAAAATGCAACATGATTTTCAAGGATATAACCATCAAATGTATTTTAAAATGTTTTTTTTTTAATGAATTATAGTAATTCTGTTGATTCCTTTGACATGTGGATTGTAATTAATGCAAGTGATTATCTGTTATGTGCTGCTGAATAGAGAGGGGTGATTTTGTTTGTGGATTTGGATCCGCCTTGACTCAGCTGGTTCCTTTGATCCGCGGTTATCTCTCCAAAAAAGGCCAATCCGCAATTTCATATTATTTTTTTTCACAGACAGAGAGCAGTCCGTTTTCGTTTTCTAATACATATGCAATTTATATTTAAATGGTCCCCATCCCTCATTTTCTAAAAGAATTTCCATACCAAATATATATGTTCGCTGTTAATGAATTTATGCCAGAGACAATGGGCCTCCCAGGTTTCCACTTTCTAAAAGAATTTCCATACCAACTATTTAGAGCACCAACCTAATGAATGGAATGGTGTCAGACCCAACAGAACTCTCTCCTTCTCTCTCCTTCTCTCTTTCACTCTCACATCCGGCAACAGATTTTATCTATGTTCAGATTCTTAAAAAAAAGGTTTAGTATCCAATCCGCAGACAAATTTTAGTGGACAGGACAGGTTTTATCAAAACGATCCGCGGAATAACCGGGAAACATATTTGGACTGTTCTGCCCATCCCTACTGCTGAACTCCTCGGGGTGTTGCTGTTCTTACAATGCTGAACACTATTTTAATATCTATCCTTAATTTACTTTGTTCATGACTGTTTATGTACAGATTAACGTGGCAAACCTTAGGGATGGTTGTTACATTCTGTTCTGTTAGAAAAGTACGTCCCTTGATGTGAATTTTAAGTGTAGCCATGTCACCTGATGGCTACTATCATGCCCTTGGGCTGGTAGTAAACCCTGGTACAATCAGGTTGACAATAGTTGCTATGGGGTTTTCCTCCTTCCTTTTGGTACTGCACTTGTGACAGCAGGGGGTGGTATATCCTATTGTAGCTGGGACAACAGGGTGCCCGCCTCCTGGCTGTACTTAAGGGCAGGACCGTCCTAAAGTTAGTAGTGTCCTTTCCCCTCTGAGGAAGGCAGGTCACACAACAGGAAGCCTAAGATTGGGGCCTTCCCTTGTCCTCTTCCCTCCGGGGAAGAGTAAGTGTGGACCATACCTCTGCCTCCGCTAGGGAGGTGAGGAAGAGCTAGGATGGCTGCGGGTGCCCTTGGCCTGTAGTTACGGTCCAGGGACCATCATTCAGTGAGAGCTGAGAGTACTGCATCGGGCAGAAGCCTGCCGTGTAACTGTGCTGTACAGATAACAATAAACCGTTCCTGTTGTTATATACCTCCTGCCTGGTGCGTGACCTTAATGGGGGGGGAGAGGTAATAAGTTCTACCGTGGGAGATCACCTTCAGCTCCTGGAGCCTACAGCAGATGGAGGCGCTGCACTGCTAAAGAGATATGTGAGGTATGAACCCCAGAAGCCTGATTCTGTGTCCCCACTACCATTGGCAAACGACTCAGCCCTCCTGTTGCCAGCAGGTATATGCACCATACACCTTAGTAATGGAAAAATCTCTCTCCGGGTGGGGGAAACACCGTTACATAAGCAAGAGCTGTGTATGTCCTGTAAGTTTGAGTTTGTAAAGCTGTCTGTGAGTAGGTTTATTTGCTAGCATTTCTTTATCCCAGGCTGTGCTGAAAAGCTGTATAATACGACAGGCATAAGCGTATATGTATCTCAGGGGGTGTCTCCCATGTTCATTAGCAAGTGCAATTTTTCTTTTCAGATGTGCAGTATGAGATGGTCAGACCCCCTCAAGCATCTTTCTGTCTAACAACACAACCAATGCTTCCCATTTGTAGCGGAAAACTTGGAGTTTGGAAGTTTGAAAAGTTTTGCACATCTGTGGTCACAATGCCTTGCAAGGACCTCTAGCAGAAAAGGTGGAAACAAAAACAATTTGCAAGGACAAAACTGGGACCTTCTAACACGGGGGTTATTTATCACTTAGCCAGTAAAGGCATTATTTGTACCCAGTAATTTGTTGATTTTCTTTTAATGCAGAACTTTTCTGTTTCCTTTTTGTTTCTTTGATTTTTTTTGTGTGTGTATTGAGCAAACAAGAACTGAATATAAATCACTGGGTGTCTTGTAGTTTGATATTTATTACATCTATGATTTTACTTACTACTCCACACCTTTGGATCCTAAAATTGCATTTGCTTTTGTAAATGTGATTTCTAAGATTTCTACGTTTGGAGGTAATTAATACCCCTATTTCCTTTTCCTCTCATGATAGTTTCTACAACTTTGATGCACAGAGTGTAATTATGTCTCTATATGCACTACCTTGAATGTTCCCACATTATGCTTCATTCTCCATTGTTCAACCCATGGTTGTGTTTTGTCTAAACCTGAATAGAATTTTCCGGCTTAAAAAGTGTGCACCGTGTGTGTGTGTAGGGCCGTCCCTAGGTGGTAAGCAGGTAAGGCACTGCCTAAGGGCGTCAGGTTTAAAGGGGCGGCAAAAGGGAGAGAGTAACAGCAATCCTACTTTCCTATTGTTTTTCTTCATGCAGTATTGAAGCAGGGGGTCTCTGGAACCAAACCGCATTAATTTCAGCTCCGGGGACCCCTGGCTTCCAGAGATACTGAATACCTCCTTAGGGGGTGCCGGTATCTCCTGCTCAGATTTAAAGCCCCCAGTCAAATGGGTCAATAGGATGCCACATATGATGTCACAGCTTCCTATTGGCCCATGTCATGGGACATCTAAACCTGAGCTGAGATACCGGGATCCCCTAAAGAGGTAAGTATCTCAGGAAGCAGGGGGTCACCGGAAAAGACATTAAGGGGGTTCAGCTCCGGAGACCCCCTGCTTCCTACCTAAAGGAGGCAACTACTGTTAATTTTCATGCCAGGCTACCTGTTTCTACCTCATCTTATTTCACACTTCCTATCTATATCCATTGTAACCAGATATCCCTCTTACATACACTGTATATTATATTGTGCTCCTGTATTTCTGCCACACCCGATGAAGGACCCTGAGAGGTTCAAAAGCTTGTAACATCTCAACGACTTGTTGGTCCAATATAAGGTATCATACCATCTACTCCCTCACCCTCCTTAGTTATTACCTAGAGGGGGTGGGGGGGTTGTGGGGATTTTTTTTGAGGGGGGGGGGGTTATTGTATTTCTTAGGGGAGTCCTTAAGTGGTTTCATATGGACAGCACATACCCTAGGGATGGGCCTCTGTTTGTGTGTGTTAACACTTAAATACAGTATGTATTAAGTATGTGTAGAGGGAGAAAGGGGGTGGCCCGGTATTAAAGGGGTTGCACCCCATATGGCCATCCCCTGACCTCACCAGAGAGACAAGGGGTTAACTGGACTGCGGTCCAGGGATGAGGTTTGCACCTTGTTATACCTTGAAAATGTATGTTCCCCTGTTCCCATGTTTCATTATAAGCATATATTTTAATGTTTTAAAGTGCATTTCTGTATCTCCAGTTCTGGAGGTCGCAGAGAGTTCATATTTGGCCAATATGTGGAGTCACTGTAGGCATTAAAAACTGGCAAAGGTCGATCCACTGAGCCCACCAGAATGGAATTTATTAATATGTGTAGATATTAAAGTGTATATGTATTTTATTTTGGATCTGTTCTGAAAATGCAGACGCCATTTGCTAGGCTAATAGGTCATGAAGGGCAGACGGCTGAGTAGCCTAAGCACGGTGATCAAAAGTTAACGGCCTTGATTGTTACCCAATGTCTAGGGATTAAGTATTAATCAATCAACAAACTCTGTTACCTGAGGGCATGGGTTAGTCTGTTAGTCTGTGTCACCACATTAGAGAGTGGTTACAGATAATTGTTCACCAATAGGCTGTGTTCAATGTTAAGAATAGGGTTGCACAGGTATATAAACTGTGTCAACCCTACAGTTTTTAGTTGTGCTGGAGTTGTGCTTCTGATTCCACCTGGAATGTCACTGGATTGATGGAGAATTGCTAGCGGATACTTCTCCATTCCCCAACCCTAAGTAAGTGTTACCTTCTTGTCTGTTAATTGTACTATATTGATGTGTTCACCTTATTTAAGGAATAAATTATATTTTATTATATCTAAGCCTCGTTCAGTTCAGCCCAGATATTTGGTGTTCATTATATCTTGTCATAAGCTACCGTGACAGTATGTTTAACTGGTATTATTTTTTAAATAATATCCACGTATCTAGCTATCTCAAAATCTACATTTATTAACAGAAGGTATCATTTTCATTAAACCACAACCTATATTTATGGTTTATTTATTACTGCAATGGGAGTACAGATTTCTGTTTTTATGGGTTATAAATGAAATCTCGTCTTCTGTCAACCGCGTCCCCAGCTCAATCTGTTGCGGAGATGTCTTCTATGTGCTGAAGAAGAGTTCAGATCCATTCACTTGAACGCAGAAGTCGAACTCTCAGCATGGCGAATAGAGGCTTATGTCACATGGCTAAGAACTTGGTTGTACACTGCAGCATTGGAAACCCTAGGTCAAATCAATTTTACTGAGTGCCACAAGTTCCACGTTTATTGGGGTGTGATTCTTTGAACGTGTATTGTCTTTATTGTGCAGCTTTAAATGAGGGGAACTAAATGACATTTGTAAAGCCCCTTAACCCAGGCATTACATTACAGTACAAATGAAGGGAAATTATGTATTAGCAGACAATGGCAATGTCAATTCTGGTCTTATATGTCAGTGGGAAACTCTTGATTTGGAAAAAGGAGTTTTATTTTACTTGGAACAAAGTAAGGAAAGAATAATCCTTTCACTTTGAAGATGTCTTCAATAGAAGGGAGTTTAAGTGATTGATATAGCAAAGTGATAACACAATTAGGAAGTCACTACAAAGCACCAATAGAAAACCCCCTTCCCTTTTTAATGGCCATAAATTATATTAAGGGGGATATTTACTAAAGCACAAACAGAAAGTCAAGCAAACTGCTTGAAATTGTGATTGCATTTGACAAATACAATTTGCTACATCTACTTTTGTCACATTGTACATTCAGTGGTGTGTATCGTATCAGAGTTTTCTTACTTGTTTGCCGATGGTAGGGAAATTGAGGGGTTTATTTATATTTTGAGATACAAAGAGTGGATTTTGGAGGTTTGTTTTACTTAATAATGTCAGCAAGATTCCGTCTTCTTATTGCGCATTATTCACCATTATAGTGAGAAATGGCATTTAGAATAAAGGAGGGGCCTTTAAAGAAACAACAAAAACGCAAACAGAACTTTTTAATAGAGATGTGAGATCTTCAAATTTGTTTTGTGAAATGTTTAGGAGTTTTCTCCCTAATTGTTGTTTTTTTTTTTTTTTTCAAAAGTTCCCATTGGTTTAGGAATTTGTGGAAATGTCCCATTTTTAACATATCCCCCCTTCCCAAAAGCCAGAAAAATGAACCAGGCGCTCCTGTGAGTGTCTAGAATATACAATATAAAAACCCCAGTATATATATTGACTGCCTGGGTGGGTGGGTGAGTGACTGGGTGGGTGGGTGAGTGACTGGGTGGGTGGGTGACTGACTTTGACTGACTGGGTGGGTTACTAACTGCCAGGGTGGGTGGGTGATTGACTGACTGCGTAGGTGACTGCCTGGGTGCATGGGTGGGTGAGTGACTGTGTGGGTGGGTGAGTGACTGGGTGGGTGGGTGAGTGACTTTGAGTGACTGGGTGGGTGGGTGAGTGACTGGGTGGGTGAGTGGGTGAGTGACTGGGTGGGTGAGTGACTGGGTGGGTGACACTTGACTTTGACTGGGTTGACTGGGTGGGTGACTGAGTGACTGGGTGGGTGACTAGGTGGGTGAGTGACTCAGTGGGTGACTAGGTGGGTGAGTGACTCGGTGGGTGACTGGGTGGGTGAGTGACTGACCTTGACCAAATGGGTGCTTCTGCCCGGGGCGGAAAGTGGGCTCAGGGGGTGTGGGAGGTAGGCTGATGGGGGAGGGTTGAAACTGGTGGGCTAATTCAGAAAGCATTTCCCTGGCCCCTGGGGCAGGAGGCTGGCACGGGGGGAGGTGGGTCGGCGGGCGCGGGGGGAGCTAGGCTGGCGGCCGTGGACTCGCCACGGCGCTTCCCCTCCATCCCAAATTGGGAGCGGGGGGAGTGGGCCCACAGGCAGCAGGCCAGACACCCTGCTTTCCCTGCGCATGCGTGCCGAGACCTTGGCCCTGCGCATGCGCACAGGGATCGGCGGCAAATTTATATTTTTTCGGACATTTTTTTTTTTTTTTTAAATAAAATGGGCATGGCTGCGCAGGGGCCCCCCTGACTCACGGGGCCCAGGATGCCAACCCCGGCAGACTCCCCACAGAAGACTTTTTTTTAAGCCGTTACTAAAACTGTTATGTGAGGATTTCAAATGTCTTCCAATCACATTCAATTCATTACCATTTTCAATGTCTCTAAGACGTTCCACAATTCTTATTTCTAGACTTTTAAATGCTTTGCGTACATATGTTAACCCACAGGGACACGTTGTCATGTATTTTTGCAGTTAAGTACAAAGCATCCATTTATTCAATCTTTACCTTTATCTATCAAAAACGAATAGACAATACCGTTCTGTGGCTACTGAAATGCTTTTATTTGTGCGAGCTTTCGAGATACACTGATCTCTTCTTCCGGCGATGTTACAATGGATAAAGCAAGAGAAGTTTCTACTTAAAAACAGTGCATCCTGGAATGTATCTGTGACTGAAGCCTATCCCTCCCCCCTGTGCAGTATGCGATTTAGGATTTAAGGTGTTAAATGGTCCCTGAATGTTAATGATGTAAGAGTGTACAGCGAAGAGATCAGTGTATCTCGAAAGCTTGCACACATAAAAGCATTTAGTTAGCCACAGAATGGTATCACCTATTCGTTTTTGATTATTAAGCTCGGCTAACATGGTACAGATAGCTCTACCTTTATCTATTAAGACATCATCTTTTCTTTTTTGCCTCTCTATACAGCTTCTTGTTAGCCACTTTATTTTTAAACCAATTAGCCCACGTTAGTTGTTTCGTAGGTATTGTAACTCTAGTTTGTTGTAACTATTTTGCCTACAGTTTAATAAGTTTGCTTAAAGCAGCTATACCTCCAGAAGGCTATGTGAGTGGGACTCAAATAATGTTAGTATCTTCTCGCCCCCCAAGTATGTTCTGCATTAAAAAAAAATGGTGTTAAAAAGCAGGATTTTGTTGTATTCTCTTGCATCTGATGTTACAAGGGCAACCTGTAACATCTTGCATCTGATGTTACAAGGGCAACTGTACAAGGCTCTGAGAGCGCTCAATTTGAACCTGCCAGACACAATATTTCAAACGCTCATATTTCCTAAATGGAGCATTAGATTAAAAAAAAAAAAAGTGTTGAAACGGGCTAGAAGACGGGATAAAGGAAATGGCGATCAGGGCAGGCTGCTGCTCTAATGGTTATCTCATAATTGGTGCTATGATAGTATTTCAGGTATGATGTAACTTATCAGTAAAATATCTTGATTATTACAAAAAAATGTTGAGGGGTCAGAGAGCAGTAGTACTGAATTGCCTCGGGTTACTGTCACTGCCTTTGAGGTTTGAAGGACTGTAGCAGCTTCTTGTGACTCCGTGAAAGTAACTTTATCCCCCTGTGCCCCAAACATGGGACACAGGCTTTGTAACAAAATAATAAAATAATATAGAGATAGCGCGGTGTACACAGCAGTGTTACTGTATATAGCCATGAAAATAGGGCATTGACGAATTATAAGCGCAAAGGCTGTTCAGGTCTTCACTGCCTTAGCTCAGCTTACCTAAACTATACTAACCTGTACAGCAGCTCAGGAATCACTTAGATTGTAAGCTCTTTGGGGCAGGGTGTCCTTTAGACTTATGTTGTTGTTTACCTGTTGCACTGGTTCCCATTGTTTGTAACGTACATTATTTACCTCCTATTGTAATGTTCTGCACATGTGGCTGGCGCTATATATAAATAAAATTATACATATATGCAATTACAGCACAGCTTGTATAATGCAAAGGTTCATGTTTAAAAGAAACGAAAAGCTAAAAGGGGGGTACCCTCGGTGTGCTCATGTGTGTGTAGCCATGCATGTAAAATGGTCTGCAGTTGTCTCCCCTGCTGGCAGTAAACCTGGTAGGTTACAGGGATGCCAGCAGTAATCATGGAGGTTTGCCCTCACACCCTGGTGAGGTGCCCTGTGTATGGATGGGAGTGGCTACATGCTCTGAGTCCACAGTTAGTGACATCAGAGCTGTGACAGTTCCTGAAGTATATAAGGCACAGCACTGCCCAAAAGTTAGTGTGTGTTGGAGGGAGAGCAGTAGAGAGAGTTAAAGGATTAAGTCTGTGTTGAGACTTGGGAAATGAAGGGCCCACTAGTGCAGTAACTAGTGGCCCGCTTTTACATTAAGCCTGACAAGGCCACACTGTGTCCAGGGACCTGGCACAGGGGTGATCTCCCTGCGGGGAGAGGGGATCCCACTCCATTGGGAGGGCGTACCTTTTCAAGAGACAGTACGGCGAGATGTGCGGCTGAGCTGTTCGCTGCAAGGGGGCAGTTTGCTACATCAACAATAAAGATGCCCTGTTCAAAGACAACCCCACTGTGTGAGTGTGAAGTTACTCTCCAGTGGCAGTCACCACCAAGAAGAAGTTCCTCATCAGGACCATCTCCCTGCGGACGCATAGATCCTGATGAGGTGGAGGCGCTGCACGTGATATAGGTAGGACTCGCACACACTACCTCGGCTGCCTGTCTGGAGTGACAATCCCCTAATACCATCATGCGGGAGACTCAGGAGTCCTGTTGCCTACAGGTGCACCACCAGACACAACCATGTAATGGGGGCTGGTTAGACCACACGGGCCAATATGAGATTGGGTGGGTCAAGCTAGAGGGAATACCCATTACATGTGTATTATTCCTTGTCTGCAGTGTAGCCACTATATGACGTGACAATGGAATGAGTGAGAGAGATTAGCGGGACATGTTGAAGATATGCAGATATGGTTGTAAGGGTGAAACAGAAGAAAAACAGCACAAACGCAATAGTGAAGTACTTTCAAAATATATTACATATAAAAAAGTAATAATATCTGCGTACATCAAGTTAAAATATATCAAGCATGTCATGCACTCAGGCATATGTTACCAGGCACCGCTCACCGTAGACATAAGGAACACTCCTGCACACGGCCCCTCCGATGTATTTCAGCTGGACATTCAGGGTGGGTGTCTGGATTCTGATAACTAGTCTTGTGACTGCATCGGGGAACTTCCCTCTGGCATGTGGAAAACTTCCATCTAGCTGGTTTGTGAGGTCGGGGGAGAATTTGCAGAAGCAGTAGGAGCCGCAATCCGGCTTACAGTTCAATTCCTCCACGTGGTTTCACGACACGCCGCCAAGTGAGAACAGCCATCAACTAGTTGTGACGTCGCTCGCGATAGCGATGGGCTTCCGTAGAATGGTAGTAGCAGTGACTGAAGGTACCCGCAGATAGTTCAGGAGTCACTCTGTGTATCATTAATCCTACGCGTTTCGTAGCCGTAGCCACTTCTTCAGGCTAAGAAAAGCGTAGGATTAATGATACACTATCTGCGGGTACCTTCAGTCACTGCTACTACCATTCTACGGAAGGCTATCGTGAGCGACATCACAACTAGTTGACGGCTGTTCTCACTTGGCAGCGTGTCGTGAAACCGCGTGGAGGAATTGAACTGTAAGCCGGATTGCGGCTCCTACTGCTTCTGCAAATTCTCCCCCGACCTCACAAACCAGCTAGACGGAAGTTTTCCACATGCCAGAGGGAAGTTCCAGCTGAAATACATCTGAGGGGCCGTGTGCAGGAGTGTTCCTTATGTCTACGGCGAGCGGTGCCTGGTAACATATGCCTGAGTGCATGACATGCTTGATATATTTTAACTTGATGTACGCAGATATTATTACTTTTTTAGATATAATATATTTTGAAAGTACTTCACTATTGCGTTTGCGCTGTTTTTCTTCTGTTTCACTGTTGTCTAGGGGTGCTGAGCCACTCCGCACGTAACAGCTGCAGAGGCCAATTCAACAATAGAGGTTGTTGTTATCCTATCTTACCACAGAGGTGTATTTTGGTTAACTAAGTAGTTACATTGACATTAGAGGATCACTTTAGTAGCGCACTGTACTTTTTAATTTTCACGGTTGTAAGGGTGCATTTGCACCGCCCAAGAATTTCATATGCATGTGCTTAGAGTCGGCATCGCAGTAACAAAGGCCCCCGCGGTCTTCACAACAGCAATTAAACTGATTGCTGGGGGCAGAGAGCAGTCCTCCATCGACGCTGTGTCATCTTGGTGACGGGTTGCCATGACAATGCGTGGTCACATGACGCCGCGACATCTGCTCCCCCCCAATACCAATTTCTAGTTCTCACCCTATGCAGATACACTCATTATTTATCTTGTTATCTTGTGTGAAAGCTGTTAGTTTTATTGTGCCTAAAATAAAAATGGGACGGCCTAGCTCATTATGATTCATTTGTTGCGCACCTCATTAATAAGCCACAATTGTACTAGACATTTGATTTCAGACATTTCATTAAGACTAACTGTTGTTGTTTTATATTTTACATTTTAAAGTAAGGTTATTTTTTTTTGTTTCATACTTTTTTATTGAGATTTTACAGGGAAAAGCATACATGATAATATATCACAGATCTAGGTAGAGGGTGGAAGACTGCCACAACACATGGCTATATGCCAAGTGGAGGAGGCATTGCTTGAATGATTTCAAAAGAAGCGTTCTCTTCCCCAGATCTAATGACCATGCCCCCTTGCCGAGCACCCACCCAGCCGGGCGGGCGCGCACCCAAGGAGCCAGGTCTATGTTTCCCCTTTGGTATGAGAAAGAGGGGGGTAGAAGGTTGGACTAAAAGGGGGAAGAAACGGAAAAAGGAGAACAAGAAGAGACGAGAAGGGGAAGGGAGGGAAAGGGATGGGTGTGGGGAGGAGGATGAGAGGGGGAGGAGCCACCCCCCCGGTTGCCCCGCCCCGGCCAAGTTCCAGATTGTATCTTAATGTTTTTAATCGTGGGGCCATTCGTCCCAGATTCTGTTGAATTTATCAACATCTTGTTTCAAAAGAGCTGATAGCAGTTCCATTGATCTGACCTCCCTTATTCTGGCTAGCACCATTTGTTTGCTAGGCGGTTTGATCTGCCTCCATTTTGCAGCAATTGCACAGCTAGCTGCTGTTAGGATGAACGATGCCAGTTTTTTGGATGAGTTAGGGAGATCCTCCATAGGTTTTGCTAATAAGAATGTCAGTGGACTCAGCTGGACCTCTAATCCCAACGTTTAATTTACATAACTTGAAAGGTATATTTTTGCTGTTGATCAGTATACTTGAATAGAAATCACAATTGCTAACTCAACCTCACAAAAATTTTGTTACCCATTTCCAGGATGTGCAGAGTCACGGGGGGCGGGGGGGTGGGGAGGATGCATCAAGGCCAGAGGTCCCCGATCTGTGCTCAGAACGTTGCTATTCTCTGCCACCAGAACCTGTAGGGTGTGCTCAACCCTGGAATTCCCCAAAGTCTTCCCCGAGACATAGATTACGAGATATGCTAGATTACGACACAGTGAGCTAATAACCGTTTGTGTTTATTATGGGTAAGCTACAACAACACATAATGCTACAGCCAGGCACACAAAAGAGCTAATCAATATCTTCCAGGATGCTGCTTAGGCTAAGTGAATCTGGGCTCTTTAAGTCCTTGTGATTGGGTCAAGTTGAGCGCAAAATACAGTCCACGAGGTATACACAGTCCTGCAGTCACTTCCCAGAGGTCCTGGGAACAGCCCTCCTGGCTACCTCCTGGCTAGGGAGAAGGAGTGGCTCAGCTATATGTAACGGTTTTTCCAGGCCCTCCCAATCTCACATTGGCCCCTGTGGTCTACTGGCCCCATTACATGTAGGTATAGTGTGTGGTGCACCTGCTGGCTTACAGGACTCCTGAGTCTCCCGCTGGGTTGGTATGGGGATATCAGCACGACAGGCATCTGAGGTAGTGTGATCAGAGTCTTACTCACATCCGATGCAGTGCCTCCACCTCATCAGGATCTCTGTGGCCGCAGGGGGATGTGTCTGATGAGGACCTCCTCTTTGGTGCCTCCTGTGTAATGACTCCACACATACACAGCAAGGGTCTGGTGAATCTGGTCATCTTTATTGACATCATCATGCAGTCTGCCCCTCACAGCGGTCGTCCTAGCCGCTCATCTTGGTCTAGTACATCCTTTCAGAAGTGCTTTCCCTCCCAATAGAGTTGGGTCACCTCTCCCCTCAGGGAGATCACCACCTGTATCAGGTCCCTGATCACAGTGTAGATACTATTGATTATATCTGACAGCCTTAACTGCTGCAGACCTCCAGAACTGGACCATAACTGTTCCTTTTGATTAACACTCTCCAACACTACAGAACCACTGATTAACTTTAGGCAGTACTGTGTCTTATATAGATGCAGAAAACAGCCACACCTCTTGTGTCACTAACAGTGGACACAGAGCATGTTACCACTCCCCTTGTGTACATATGACACCTCACCAGGGTGTGAGGGCAAACCTCCATGATTGATGCTGGCAATCCTGTATACTTAACAGGTTTACTGCCAGCATGAGAAAGAACTGTATACCATTTTTATACATGGCTACATTCTCCCCCTGGTGAACCCCAACGACCTGGCTGGGATCTAAATTTGCAGAACCTTCCTCCAGGCAGCACTGCAACACATAACCAACAGCATATATATCAAATACATTATACAGTTCTAAATCACACAGTAACATAATCACGAACAGTGCCTGCTGACCGGCAGACTGTACTGCTCCTAAGGAGAATCCCCACCTACTACACTAATAGTAGTGCCTATGGTCTGTCTTCTGCACCTCCCTACCGGTTATATCCTTAACTGTTACACTGTATTCCCTAGGCGGCCCACTTTCTGGCCTATACTCCATCCGGTGCATATAGATGTTGCGCCCAATGCTCCACACCCTCATCAGCTGAGTGATCCTCTACTCTGTCTTGTACCCAGCGTACCCACCAGACTTGCTCATAATGTAATCTTCTATTGTTTCCCTTAGCCACGCATCTCTCCCATCCTCGATCTCCTGTATCAAGGGTTCTGGCACATAAGGGTACTCCAAGCCATGGGACTTTTTGTACTTTGTGACAATGGCCCGTTCCGCACTACTGGTACGGATCAACTTCTTATTGCCTGCCCTGCCTGGCAGCACCCATGATAATGGCTCGTCTGGTTCTACTGGGTCCCTAAATATGGCCGACCCGCGGGATCCACTACCCTTGAGTGTATGTCGTGCCACCGCAAGTGAAGTTCCTCTAACCGTTCCTCCTCCGTGTATTCCCCTACACCAAACCAGCAATCCACTATTCCTTCCCTCCTCAGTATGAACCTCGTACGGTCCAACCAGGCCTCATACCCCTCAAACTTTGGTGCCCACCACCGGGTCTCTCTCTCCCTAACGCTCTCCGGTACCGCCACTGTACCCTCACTGTCTTCTGGCTCTCCCCCAGACGATATCCCGGAAATACCCGTAGATCTAGAATTCGACCCTAAACGTTTAGGCCTGTATTTTACATCCATACTGTGGCTCCCACTTGTACACGACGACTCTTTCCTCCTATGCATTTCCCTCCCCGATCCCTCATCGGATGTAAAGCAGTCACCCCAGTCCAGGTTCTCCCCAGTTCGTTCCTCGGAAGTGGCCCGTGACTCCCCAGACAACCCTTGGCTAGACTGGGACCGAGATGAGGAAGTGACAGGGGCAGGTGTCTTAACTATGGCCGGGGGTTGGGCATAGGGAAACGCTGTCGGAAGACGCGGGGCTACGACCCGCAGCTTCTTGCTACCTTGACCGGCACCATCGGACTGGCATTCCGGCTCACCCGTCTCCTTGTTCCCAGGCTTCCGCAGGGCCTGCCAGGTCTTCCCAGACCCAGGTGACCTGGAGCAGCACGGCGGTCGCAAGGACGCGGCCATCTTCCATCCCGCTCCGCTGTGTCCGCCGGATGTGGCGTCATCTATCTCGCGGGACTCACCACCGCCATCTTGGGTTGGGCTCCCCACCGGAACCTCTTCCTCCACAATGACATCCGCTGCCGGAAGTGAAGGTTCAGCTCTCCGCTCCGCTCGGGCCTGGGCTAGGCCTTCCTCCGCCGTTGCCACCACCGGCGCCTCTGGAGGGTAAGAGTGTGTCTCACCGCTCCGTCGGCTCGGGATGGGGTCTTCTCCTCCTTCCGCGCTGGAAGTCACCACGGCCGTGGGACTCCGCCACTCCGGTTGTCTCCGCACAGGCGACCTCGGCCTCTCGAGACTCCGCTCAGCAGCGACACAGGTAAGTGCTGGTTCTTTTGCAGCACTGCTGTAGTGGTCTGCCGGTAGGCGCATCACCACCGACGTCGGGGTCGCTTGCTCCTCGTCCGAGGATCCGAACTCCGACTCGGGGAGTGGCACTCCCATAGGGGACCGACGGTGAAGTTCCAGGTTCTCACCGCGGTTGTAGGCCCCTTTCTCTCCAGGCTCGGTCTTTATCATCAGGAGCAAACCCCATTCTCCGGGATCAACAGGTTTTTTCTAGACCGAGTGCGAGGCTTCAGCCGTCAGCTTGGCTGTTCCTCCGCCATCCTCTGCGGTATACCCCGGCACAAAGGGCTGCACGGCCCATAGGTAGTGGATGCCACATTGGGGACACCTTGCCGTCGTGCTGGCTTCTCCGCCGGGTAACCTGCACTGCATGCACAGGCACCGCAATGTCTCTTTGTCCCTGGCCTTGATTACCAGGAAGCCTCCTGGTAACGAGTAGGGGTGAGCTGAGATGTCCATCTGTTTTTCCTTTCCGCCGATAGCGCTGATTACAGGGGACACGTTCTGTAGTGGTCTTGCCTGTTCACCAGCTCCTCGCATCTGAAGGGCAGGTGTCGATTTTTTAACTCCTCCCTCAGCCAACTCCACTCTCATTTGGCACAATTGGAAACCACTCCCCCTGGTAGAGATTAGGGGAGGGTGCCCCAGCACTGGCTCTGAGCCCGTCACAGTCCATGAGGGCGCGGCCACAGCTTTCGCGCCAAACCCCCCAGCAGGGTGGGGTTCTTTGCTTGGCGCCAATCCCGGCCAACTCCTTGCAACTTGTGTATTTGCAGCATTCTCTGCACTCGGCCCATGCGGTCTCCCAGGGAAGCGGGAGCCGCCATCTTGGTTTACACGGCCATTCACATAAGCAACTGAGGTAGATTTTTGGTTGTAGCTCACCGTCTGGTGAGCAGATTCTCCGTTTTGTCCGCACATACCCACAATGTCCTCAACACTGTCCTTCAGGGTAGCACCCCGAGGTCCTAGACAGGACCAAAACGGCGTGGCCACCACCTTAGCGCCATTCCACAACATGCTGGCAAAAGTTCCTTCTGCAGCTTGTTCCTCAGTAGTACGCACACCACGTGCGCTCCCTCCATCAGCCGCGGTCTGCCATCTTGGACTCTCCGCACCGCGCGGATCTTCCCTTCTTGCGGTCGCCATTTTTACTTTGTAGTTACTGTTATCGCACATGGAGTTCCTCTCTGCGGGGCAGCTGCCATTCCGATGCAATAAAGAATGCCACGATGCACCACCTACGTGTATCTAATGTACGTCTGACTCATGTTGCACTACCTCAGGCTAGGCTCACTCTCTCAGTGTATGCTGTGTCCACCTTCCTCCAGTCTGTGCTCTATGGTAAGTGTCCTGGCTCCTGGCTAGAGTACTCTGGCTTCTCCCATGCAGTACTAGGGCATCTACATACTGTTGGCCAGCCTATCGCTGACCCTCTCCAGAATTCCTGACCATGTTAACAGGCTATTCCTTTAGGCATCCTACCAACTAGCTGCCTCAAGGTGACTAGGACAGCTATAGCCCTGTCTCCAGACCCACTTAACTCCTCTCAGGATCCTAGGTTGTCCCTGCAAGCTGACAAATTCCATCAGGCCCCTGACTACCCCTAGGCTCCATCTCCATCCACAGCACTGACTGGCAGCATACACTCTCCCTGTTTCCTAGTGTGCCTAGCAAAAGCCTGTCCTGTTGATAGGTATCTCAGCAGCGCCTCCAATTGTAACGGTTTTTCCAGGCCCACCCAATCTCACATTGGCCCCTGTGGTCTACTGGCCCCATTACATGTAGGTATAGTGTGTGGTGCACCTGCTGGCTTACAGGACTTCTGAGTCTCCCGCTGTGTTGGTATGGGGATATCAGCACGACAGGCATCTGAGGTAGTGTGATCAGTGTCTTACTCACATCCGATGCAGCGCCTCCACCTCATCAGGATCTCTGCGGCCGCAGGGAGATATGTCTGATGAGGACCTCCTCTGTGGTGCCTCCTTCTGTGTAATGACTCCACACATACACAGCAAGGGTCTGGTGAATCTGGGCATCTTTATTGACATCATCATGCAGACTGCCCCTCACAGCGGTCGTCCTAGCCGCTCATCTTGGTGTAGTACATCCTTTCAGAAGTTCTTTCCCTCCCAATGGAGTTGGGTCACCTCTCCCCTCAGGGAGATCACCACCTGTGTCAGGTCCCTGATCACAGTGTAGATACTATTGATTATATCTGACAGCCTTAACTGCTGCAGACCTCCAGAACTGGACCATAACTGATCCTTTTGATTAACACTCTCCAACACTACAGAACCACTGATTAACTTTAGGCAGTACTGTGTCTTATATAGAAGCAGAAAATAGCCACACCTCTTGTGTCACTAACAGTGGACACAGAGCATGTTACCGCTCCCCTTGTGTACATATGACACCTCACCAGGGTGTGAGGGCAAACCTCCATGATTGATGCTAGCAATCCTGCATACTTACCAGGTTTACTGCCAGCATGAGAAAGAACTGTATACCATTTTATACATGGCTACATATACAAGACCATGCTATTATTACCAAGCAGTGTCCAGTTGGTAAAAATAATAATAGCATGTTCTTGTATAGCTCTGCTAGTTTTACACAGCGCTTTATAGAGACATTTTGCATGCACAGGTCCTTGCCCTGTGGAGCTTACAATCTATGTTTTTGGTGCCTGAGGCACAGGGAGATAAAGTGACTTGCCCAAAGTCACAAGGAGTTGACACCAGGAATTGACACCAGGAATTGAACCAGGTTCCCCTGCTTCAAACTCTCAATGCCAGTCAGTGTCTTCACTCACTGAGTCGCTCCTCCTGTAGCCTCCTAGCTTCTTGGCTGTTAAGGTTGAGACCACCATCCACTAACTTGAATGCCCCAAATAAAGAAAGTTCCTCCAAAAGAATCAGGAAGAAGTGGCTAGCAGCCTCCTGGCTACCTAGCCCTGTGTGGTGGGGATGACCACCCGCCAATGCTTGATTCCCCAGAAGTGAAATAAAAGCCTTCTGCAGATGGCTCCTGGTTTCTGAGTCTGGCAACAACACTCCTGTGGTTCCGGTTGTACAGGTGCACTCCAGCATAGCCTACACACACAGACTGCAGGCTCCTCGGGTGGAGATACTCCCCAGATATCTCTCCCTATAGAGACTCACCCCCTCAGCTGCTCCTGGTTCTCTGGTGTGGCTCCCGAGCTCATAGATCAGCTCAGACCCTTGCACCGGGTCTCTGCACAATTTGCCAATGAACTCCTGGAACTCGGGATCTGGTAAACAGGTATAGCCTCTCAAGTCCCATTCAAAATCACGGAGGAAGGCGGTTTTAACCAATCAGGGGTGTCCCTTTAAATGTTTCATCAATCAGGAGTGAGGTGGGTGGCTGAAGCGAGCCAATCTATGGAGGGGGTGTGGCATCAGCCAAAAAGCAGTCATGGGAGAGTCTCTCCAGTCTTCACTGCTTTACTACTTTTTATAACTCTGGGTATTTTGGATTTATATGTAATTATTTATTACCATATATAGATATATAGAGAAAAAAAAGAGGAGAGAGCGCACGCCCCATAGTGTGAAACTGTAGATTTAATGAGGGAAAGGGGAGGAGGGGGGGTAAGAAATGCACTCACAAAAGTACAGGTTAAAATAGCATTGTGTGATAATAATCACCACCATCCGGTTGCTGCGCTCCGTCCTGGGGGAATACCCGATCTCGAACAGGATGGGCCAACGTCCCAGCAGATGTCCAGGGCCAGTGGATGTTGTAAAAGTGTCCAAGCAAGCAAGGAGCCACTTTCTACGATCCTTGGACACTTTTACAACATCCACTGGCCCTGGACATCTGCTGGGACGTTGGCCCATCCTGTTCGAGATCGGGTATTCCCCCAGGACGGAGCGCAGCAACCGGATGGTGGTGATTATTATCACACAATGCCTATGTTATCTGTACCTTTGTGAGTGCATTTCTTACCCCCCCTCCTCCCCTTTCCCTCATTAAATTTACAGTTTCACACTATGGGGCGTGCGCTCTCTCCTCTTTTTTTCTCTGTAGATTCCCTATGGACGTGGTTTGTCCATTCTGAGAGCAGCCAGAGACCCCTTGCACCAGCTTCCATTTCCACATTGGACTCTCATTTTGAGGACTGGTTTTTACCCTCTTTTCTTGCTTATATACGTTCATTTTATGTGTATTTTACATGTATTTTATTTTAACTGTTATGTTATTGTTTGTTCATAGTTATCCCTTGTTATTATGCACAGGCATCTAGTCTATTAATGTGCCACCACAATATTAGAGTAGTTCATTTTTTATTCACATATTATTTTTAATTCATTTTCCTGCAATATTTATTTGAGTAATCACCAGCACTATAAATTTGTAGATAATTTAATCACACACTTCTAGAGGCGCTGCTTTTTTTCTTTGTTTGTCCTATCTATATATATATATATATATATATATATATATATATATATATATATATATATATATATATATATATATATAGACCATACGATACCGGTTGCAACACGACATCAAGGGACAGCACGCAGGTAAGTCAATCAAAAATGTTCTATATTTGATAGAAGACACAAAAACCGACGTTTCGGTCCCCCAGTGGCACCTTTCTCAAGGTCCTCACCACCGAAACGTCGGTTTTTGTGTCTTCTATCAAATATAGAACATTTTTGATTTACTTACCTGCGTGCTGTCCCTTGATGTCGTGTTGCAACTGGTATCGTATGGTCTGTTATTGCTTTATGGGATAAGCACCAAAACTTATTTACTTGCATATGGTGTGCCGGCTGTGCATTGGATTCTATATATATATATATATATATAATCAAAAAATAAATAGATGATACCGTTCTGTGGCTAACGAAATGCTTTTATTTGTCTGAGCTTTCGAGATACACTGATCTCTTCTTCCGGCGATGTTACAATGAATGAAGCAAGGATAACTTGAAAACAGTGTCTCTTGGAATGTTATCTGTGCTTGTCCTTCCCCCGGTGTGGATGTGTTTTATGGCTAGAGGTGTCAAAGGGTAACTGAAAGCAAGTGAAGAAAGAGTGTGTATGTGTATCAGTGTCAATAAAAATGAATGGAGAGCCCACAGTATAAACAGTGCTCTACACAAGGTGTGTGTGGAGTGAGAGGGATATAAATGGTGTGGGTGGGTGTGGAAATGTGAGAGTTTGTAGCACAACTAAAAGTGTGTGTGGATACTATGTGGTCCCTATTGGTGTATATGGATGGAAAAATAAGGAGTATTAGTATGTGTGCATACATATAGCACAGTATGTACAGACATGGCCTTTAGCGCTCATGGGAAGAGAGTTCGCTAGTGTCAGTAATGACTCATAACATTTCGATCTCTGTTTAGGCCACTGCTAAGTGTCCCGAACAGTTGCATAAATTTGTATTCATGCAACCGTCTCTCTTTCGGGGTTTTAAGATTACCTTTGAGTATGGCAACCCTCAGATCGTTCATCTTATGGCCAGAGTCAGAGAAATGTTCGCCAACAGGACTGTCTCTTGTTCCGCGTGTGATGCTGTGGCGATGCAGGTTCATTCTCTTGTTTAGCCCCTGTCCTGTCTCACCTATGTAGTAGCAGCCCCCTGGGCATTTCATGCACATGATGAGGTACACGACATTGCTGGAGGAACAGGTGAACCCTCCTCTGATTTTGTATTCCCGATTCTTGTGTGGTATTTGTATTGTGTCCGCTGTGTAGAGCATTGCGCAGGTTTTGCATCTTGGGTCCTGGCATGGTTTTGTCCCGCATTCAGTTGTACTGCTGAATACTTTACTCCTCACCATAATATTCTTGAGATTATGGGGTTGTCTGTATGATAATAAGGGTGCTTCAGGGAAGACCTGTTGCAGTCTTGTATCTTCCTGGAGGATGGGTTGTAGTTTCCTGGTGATCTTGCGTAGGGCTCCTAGGTGTGGGTTATATGTGACCACCAAAGGAACCCTGTCGCTTGTCTCCTTCTGTTTGTATTCAAGGAGATCACTTCTTGGTATTCTGGTGGCTTTGTGAATTTGCTGGTCTACAATTCTGTGGTTATATCCACGGTTTATAAAGTCTGATCTCAAGGCTTTAATCCGCTGGTCTCTGTCTGCTGTGTCGGAGCATATCCGGTTGTATCGTATGGCTTGACTGTAGATGGTTGCATGTTTGGTGTGTGTCGGGTGGAAGCTGTTGTCCCTCAAATAGCTGGCTCTGTCTGTAGGTTTGCGGTATACAGAAGTCTGTAGTTGGTTGTTCTTTATAGTAATGGTGGTGTCTAGAAAATGTACTTCATCCGGGGAATGGGTGAGTTTGAGGTTGATGGTCGGGTGGAAAGTATTGAAGTTGTCATAGAACTGTAGGATGTCCTGTTCGCCAGAGGTCCAAATCAGGAGGATGTCATCGATGTAGCGAAGGTATGTAAGGGGTTTCAAGTGACAGGTGGACAGAAAGTCACTTTCCAGTTTTGCGCAGAACAGATTGGCATACTGTGGTGCCATCCGAGTACCCATAGTGGTCCCGGTTGTCTGGAGGTATGTGTCATTTCCAAATGTGAAGTAGTTATGGGTCAGAATAAATTCAATGCATTTAGTCACTGTCTCTGTGAGTGGCTCCTGCGATCCCAGAAAGTATCTGCAGGCTGAAATCCCATCCTCGTGGGGGATGTTTGTATAAAGTGACTCTACATCCATAGTTGCTAGTAGTGTTCCTGTAGGGAGGGGGCCAATGGCATTCAGTTTGTTTAGCAGGTCGGTGGTATCCTGGATATAGCTGGGTGTGTTCCTGACAAGTGGTTTTAGAATGCCCTCCACCCAGCCAGAAATATTCTCGGTAAGTGTGCCAGATTCAGAGATAATAGGGCGCCCAGGGTTACCCTCTTTGTGAATTTTAGGGAGCATGTAGAATGTGCCAGGTTTTGGGTTAGCTGGTATCAGGTCCAGAATTTGTTCTCTTGTGTGGATCGGGAGTGTTTTAATGATCCTGTTGAGTTCTCGCATGTATTTTTTAGTTGGATCCTCCTGCAGTTGGGTGTAGTACTTTGAATCAGAGAGTTGCCTGTGTGCTTCCCGCAGGTAGTCTGTGGTGTTCATTATGACCACTGCTCCTCCCTTGTCCGCAGGTTTGATTGTTATGTTGTGGTTGGCCTTTAGCGATTCTATGGCTCTCCTCTCCATCAGTGTCAGATTATATGTTTGTTTCCTTACTTTGTCCAGGATGGTGGTTTTGGCGCTGTGTCTGAAGCTTTCAATGTACCGGTCCAATGTGGGGTTGCGCCCAGTTTGTGGGATCCAGTTGGATTTTTGCTTCTCCCTGCTCATGTGTTGGCATAATCTTGGTTGTGTCTGTCATGGAAGAACTCCTTAAGACGCAGCCTTCTGAAGTATTCTTCTAGGTCACTGCACAGCTCAATCTTGTCCATAGGCTTGGTAGGGCAGAATGTGAGACCCTTTGATAATACTGAGGACTCTGCTTGATTAGGTGTGTAATCTGAGAGGTTAACAGTGCAGTCCTGCTCTTGGTGACGGTCAATGTTTGTATTATTAGTTGTTGTGCTGGCTGCTGCAGAGTATCTCATTCTTAGCCTCAGTCTGTGCAGTTTCTTTTCCTTATTGCTAATTAGACCCTTCAGGAGTTTTTCATGGAATGTTTGGAGTCCTCTCCATGTGTCTGTGTGAATTTCTCCTGTCTCCAGGATGCTGTCTATTGTCACCTTTGTCTTTCTCCTGTTGCTGTAACAGATGCTGATGAGATGGTTCCTTAATCTTTCTGAGTTCCTGGTGCACAGTTGTTGGGAGAATTTTGTGTTGTATGTGGTAGCAAGTGGGTTTTTGAGGACGAGTCCTTTCGGGATCAGATGCTCCTTTTTGCATTTGCTGAGGAAGATGATATCGCTGTCTAGTTGTGCCTGTTTTTTCTGTAAATCCTTTAGCTTCATTTGGGTGCGGTACAATGTGGTATCTTCCATATTTTCATGTAGAGGTATCAGTACCGTGTTAACCGAGCTTCAATAATCAAAAAATAAATAGATGATACCGTTCTGTGGCTAACGAAATGCTTTTATTTGTGCGAGCTTTCGAGATACACTGATTTCTTCTTCTGGCGATGTTACAATGAATGAAGCAAGGATAACTTGAAAACAGTGTCTCTTGGAATGTTATCTGTGCTTGTCCTTCCCCCGGTGTGGATGTGTTTTATGGCTAGATATATATATATATTTATGGATAGATGCTATTAGTTTTTGTTTTTATCACTATTTTTTGCTATTATGACATGTCTTAGCCTAGTTTGCCCTTTGTAATATGTTTCATGCCTATTGTATCTAATTTCTCTCATTAAAACAGATAACTACTCCTTAGCGTCATTCCCTGTTCATTATGTATCATACCATCATGTAAAGTTTTGTTTACACTTAGTGTATTTTGGTCCGTCATGGCGCGTCTGACATCACGGCGTGTTATGACGTCATGGACTATACGATAGCGCACGAATTGATGCTGTTTAAAAATGGACTTCTGCACACTTGAATATTGCGCTCCTGAGGAAGCCAGTTGCCCGGTGAAACGCGTATGGCAATTTGCGTTATCCACTTGAGCCTGAGAGGACATTGCCCAGCTTGTACGTACACCCCCCGTGGACCACCCACGACAGGACTGGACTGACACCAAGTGGAGGTGGGCAAGTGGGGTGATTCTTTGTTCTTGCAGCTGGAGCCTGCGAGCTCATAACACTCTTTATCAATGTACAATTTGTGTGTACATCGGTTTTATCTTTCTTTTCTTATATAAAGTTTTTTTTTTATAGAATTACGCTATGTCGGCATTTCCATATTTACGCTCTGATCCTTACCTATACCCAGACCATCACCATACATCACACTGTTGGTTCCCAATGCTGAAAAGATTTTGGAGAGTTTGAGTGCATTTAACGCTGGTCTACTGATCTGATACGATTTATTGATATAATGTATTGCATTTGTAGCCCTGGTAAGAAATAGGGCTATATGTCTATCCTCCTACTGGTATAAGTCCTGCTAAGGGCAGGCTGCCAGTAGTTATCATGGGCTTCCCCCACATCAAGCCCTGCTTTGAGTGGTGAAGGTAGACCACCTGACCCTGTGTGGAAGGCAAGAGACACAGGGGAGGAGTCTGCTGACATCATGATGGGCAGGGCTGTCTCAATTTAGTTGCCTGTTCCTGTCAGTGACAGTTAGTTGAGCTCTGTTCTGTCCTGGGTTCAGTGCGGAGCAGTTATAGAGTGTGTGAGCTAGCTAGGTTCCAGAGGAGTAGTAGTTAGCTATAGGTGGACCAGTGCCTCTCACCCTGCCTAGGGGGTGAGGGAAGAGCTAGCCCCACCCTGAGCGCCCGCGGCTTGGGGTGGTGGCAGGGACACAGTGAGCACCCAGAGACCATCCTGAGGGTGTGCAGTCTGGAGGGAGAGAAGACCCTGTACCTGATACCAGCGTGTTGCTGTGATTGCTGCTGCTGTGTGCTGCTGATAATAAAGAGAGCTGCTGCTACTTTTATAAGAGACTGACTGAGACTGGAATCTCTCATCCCTGTGTGGGAATTCTTTGTAAGGGTTCCACCCCATATCCCTGGGGCTTCACAGAGATGGAGGCGTTTTACCATTGAGATCAGATGAAGGCATTCACCCCAGGAGACTCAGGCCCTCCTGTTGCCAGCAGGTATGCACCACCTAGACACATGTAGCCAGACCTTAGTGCACCTCAGGGGGTCCAATCTGCGACAGGGGGGGGTCTGAGGGCTACAGTTGGAGGCGCTGCTGAGATAAACAGGACAGGTTTTCAGCGACGCAGAGCTGGAAGCGCTAAGTGCACCTTCCATGCAAGTACTGCGGAAAGTAGGACGCAATTGCACATCAGGGGAGCATGGACTCTCGCACAGTACGCCTTGGGTGCCCTAAGAGGGTGTTGTAAATTGGGTGTGTGGCTATTGCTGTTCTAGTCCCTTGAGGCAGATAGTGTGAGGCAACTGGGGGGGTTAGCCTGTTAACTAGTCCAGGGACCATGGCCCAGGTCCCGCACTATGAGTGGCCAACAGTATAAGATGCCAGTACCCTAGCCAGCACCTAGAAAGCACACCATAGAGTACATGTAGGAACCATCAACGAGTGCGGTGCACTAAGAAGGAGTTCTGCCTAGCCTGGGGTATGCCATACATCATATTTGTGGGTAAAAGCATGCAGAGAGCAGTCAGAGAACAGTCAGTGTCTAGGAACGTGTTGCACAGTAGACACTGAGAGTAGGGCTATTGTGGGCTTAGAGGGCTCACTACAGATGACGGCTGCAGATACATGTACTCTGCGGGGCATGGAGGAGTTAAAAATGGCGACAGCGGCGTCATTTATGGCTGAGCAGATAGCAGCCGATCCAAAATGGCGACTCCCGCCAAGCCTAGATCGCGCACGTGCTGCATGCAAGCAGGCTGCAAGAGAAATGTGGCGACAGATGTGCAGGGGTTTGGCGCCAAACCCAGATCCCCAGCCAAAAGAGCGGAGCGGCGCGAAAGCCCACCCGCCTGTGTAGTGACTGGCCGACAGAAGAAGCCATGTCACACAGAGCGAGAGAGTGCCCCTCCTCTTGTTTCCACCAGAGGGAGGGGGCACGACAAGAGCCAATCAGAGTTGTCCTCTCCAGAGAAAGGAGGGACAGGAAGTGAGAGCGAGGAACTTCATTTCTGCCTGTCTATTGAAAAGAAAGGAGCTGTAGAACTGAACTGTTCAACCCCCACGCAAAAGATGGCTGATTTGAACATGACCCCATTTAAGTTTCCAGGAGGCTTCCTGGTTGTGGAGGTTGACGGCCGAGAGTATTTCCAGTGCCTGTGCGTACACTGCAGGACACCCGGACCGGCCCCGAGCCCGACAGCATGATGCCCTCAATGTGGCATGTTCTACTTGTGGCCTATCGAGCCATGGCCTATGTTAAAGACACCGCGAAGTGCCTCTCCAGGAACTCTAACGGAGATGGCGGAGATGGAGGAGAAGGCTGTCCTGGTTCCCTGTATCACCGCTGAGGTGGGAACCGAGGCCCAGCCAAGCAGAGATGTACCCGAGAGGAGCGCGACCGCAGTGGAGGTACCGGAGCGGGCCCATTTCATACCCCTACCCACTGGCGGTGCGGCAAGATATCCAGGTGACTCCCAAGCGGAGGAACCGCTAAAGGCATCTACGGAGGAAGGAGATGGCCTATCATCGGTGGAGATGCGCCTACCGGCGAACCACCCAAGCTGTAACAAAGATGGCGGTCCACTTACCGGAGAGAGGGAGCAGACGAGTCCGGACACCCCCCGACGGCGAGCGCTGGTGCGGCCTGAGCCGCGTAGAAGTCCCCCGACGGTGGCGACTCCCAGTGCGGCGGAGATGGGATCCGAGACGGCTCCGGAGGAACCAACGATCACCAGCCGGCAGCAGAGCGGTAAGGGGACACCTCCACCCCCTTACTCCCGCCAGGCGAAGACGGCACCTGCAGAGGGCGAGTGAGAAAGGCTTGCGGCCTACCTGCCCGTCCGCGAGTCGGATGGTCCACCACCGCCACTTCCGGTCCTCGACACACTTCTGGTGCGAGACCACGGAGCGGATGGAGATTCCGCGGCCGCCAGCGATGACGTCACTTCCGGGTCCGACTGGCGCAGAGGCCCGGAAGTTTTGTTTTCAAAGAGAGGAGCGGCCATGGCAGCCGCGCTTGTGGCACTGAAGACCCAAGGCGTAACCAGAGGAGCACGAAGCGCGCCGGACAGGGCAAGTCAAAAGATGTCCACTGGTCGCGGCATTGCCAGGCTCATAGACACTGTACCGGACATTGCCGATTCCCAAGTCACTGCCCCTAGCGCCATTGCCCCGGCCACTGCCCCCGCCCCGTCACGAGTCATGTCACCGGGTCCTAGCGGGGATAAGCGAAACAAGAATCCCAAGTATTCTACGGATTGGAGGGATTGGGATCTCAGTGATGAAGGGTCTGATGGGGAGATACCGTATGCTAATGTTATTCGTGTGCCTAACCCTGTTCCATTTTCTCCTGCACCTAGAGGTAGGGCCCGAGGGTCCCATACTACTGCAGAAGCGGGTTCTGGAAGTACGGTAGTGCATAGGATGAACCCCACGATTTACACCGATGTGACAAGAGGTACACGCAAAGGCTCGCACTCTACTGAGGCGGCGACGTCAGGTGTGTCCTCACAAGCAGAGTCAGATACCGATATGAGGGTGGTATCAGGGTATGAGCACCAAGATAAGTGGTGGGCACCGCTGTTTACAGGGTGCCATGCAGGTATGGACCGTACTCGGTTCTTACTCATTAAAAACCATATAGTTGACCATTGGTGGGCTGTAGGCACCTTTTCTCCCCAGGAGGTTGCTGACGAACTGGATAACCGGTATAGGGACATTGAGCAAAAGCTAATCATTCCCAAGGGTCCCGTTGTACTGTATGATGATGTTGCCCCAGAGGAGCCTGAGTTTTGGGTACTGCCAAGCAGGGCAGGAGACCGAAAGCTGACCAAGCTCAGCCGAGCAGAAAGAGTCATAGTGGCCAGGTATAGGCAGTCCCATGGCTATGAGTTCCCCTATGTACCTGAGCCCATTATGCTAGAAATTGAGGAGCAGACAGATACCTGACTCCGGGAGGCTGTTATGGAATACCTTCGGAATAAGTTCTGTAGGGCGGCCTATCATAACGAAGACAAAGTATGCGATGTCATACAGGCATGGAGTGTTGGGAGGAGTATTTACATGCATAGCGTGGTGTACAGGCCGGAGTATGGGTCAGTACATCCCTATTATGTAAAAGTTACAGATCACAATGGGCGGGAAGTTAGAAAGCCTGACACGCGCCATTACTACTAGTTAGGTTCTCCATGTTGGGAGGTACCATATCTTTACTTACTCATCCGGGTGTGACGGTCTGATGTATGGGCACTAATAAATTGTGTTTGTTTTCCAGATTGTTCACCTGCAGGATGGTGCTGCCAAAATTAGGTCCAAGTGAGGACCATTGGATTCCACCTGAGGGAGAGTGTAGCACTGGTAAGAAATAGGGCTATATGTCTATCCTCCTACTGGTATAAGTCCTGCTAAGGGTAGGCTGCCAGTAGTTATCATGGGCTCCCCCCACATCAAGCCCTGCTTTGAGTGGTGAAGGTAGACCACCTGACCCTGTGTGGAAGGCAAGAGACACAGGGGAGGGGTTGCTGACATCATGATGGGCAGGGCTGTCTCAATTTAGTTGCCTGTTCCTGTCAGTGACAGTTAGTTGAGCTCTGTTCTGTCCTGGGTTCAGTGCTGAGCAGTTATAGAGTGTGTGAGCTAGCTAGGTTCCAGAAGAGTAGGGCCTAGTTAGCTATAGGTGGACCAGTGCCTCTCACCCTGCCTAGGGGGTGAGGGAAGAGCTAGCCCCACCCTGAGCGCCCATGGCTTGGGGTGGTGGCAGGGACACAGTGAGTACCCAGAGACCATCCTGAGGGTGTGCAGTCTGGAGGGAGAGAAGACCCTGTACCTGATACCAGCGTGTTGCTGTGATTGCTGCTGCTGCTGCTGCTGTGTACTGCTGATAATAAAGAGAGCTGCTGCTACTTTTATAAGAGACTGACTGAGACTGGAATCTCTCATCCCTGTGTGGGAATTCTCTGTAAGGGTTCCACCCCATATCCCTGGGGCTTCACAGAGATGGAGGCATTGCACCTTTGAGATCAGATGAAGGCATTCACCCCAGAGACCTGGTCCTGTCCTCCCCCACACCATCGCGGGAGACTCAGGCCCTCCTGTTGCCAGCAGGTATGCACCACCTAGACACATGTAGCCAGACCTTAGTGCACCTCAGGGGGTCCGATCTGCGACCAGGGGGGGGGGAGGGGGAGTCTGAGGGCTACACATTATTTTGTGTTATATTTATTTGTCCACATATTTCACAAGAGCTGCGTTCCTGTTCTGTTCTATACTGAATGCCTGATACAAGCCCAGTGATTACAGCTCTGTTAACAATAACACAAAACGGTAATACAAGAACCACCAAGAGGTCCCTATTTACTGTACTCTGTCAAATGTTCTTGAAAGGCATAGACTCAATTGTCATATAAGTGTATTAGTCCGATGTTGAGTAGGCACAGATTTCCTGTAGTAACTGCTCCCATCAATGTAGGACGACAGATACTAATAAAAGCCAGCAATGGGCCAAAAAATAATAAAGTTTTATTACTGAATCGACAACAACGAAAAAACATAAAAAATGGTGATTATATATATATATATATATATATATATATATATATATATATATATATATATATATATATCTTATATATACTGTTCTTGGGGTAAAAAAAACACTCCTCAATTAAAAAAGTAGGTGGGTGCTAATCACACAACTCATAATTCTATACAGATATTGGTTGTTGATCACCAAATATGTGCATTTATAATAGCAATACAAGCTCAAGAGTATCAGTGATGACTATAATCCAGTGAAAACAAAATAATATATCAGGGTTGTAGGTATGAACTAAGTAATCCATGAATGATATAATGGGCAAAACCCCCTCCTACCAACATTAACCCATGGTGGCCACAGCACTACTGATGAGAATAGGCAACAGGTCAGAACTTCACCTTCATTTTGGAAGCACTTCTGCCCATTTCGTCACATGCACGATGTGCGCGTTGTAATGAACCTCTATCTGATTAAGTGTAGCAACTGTATCAATAGAAATACACAACCAATCTTCTCGCTTCTGACATGCCACAACAAATGGAAGTAGAATGTAGGCAGTAAAACCGAAGTGAAATCTAGTAAAACTACTCAAATCACATAAATGCAGTATCTATCCATAGAAACCATTTTTTTGGAGGGGCATCTAATAAACTGCTTAATCTTCTCTAAACTTATCCTCGTTGTCCCTTTGGTTCATCACTTGTGATGTTACCAATTTACACTAGATCAATGGTGTATTATACAGTATATAATCTATCTATATCACTATATCTCATTTTCAGCCCCTGCTGATCGACTGCTGGGTGAAGGCCTCCCAAAGGATCTTCCAGGTATTGCGATTGCAAGTCTGTCTCCATGTTACTCAAAAACAATATTTCATCCTCCCATCTAATTTTGGTCATTGTCTGTCTTTTCATTTCCTTTGGAGTCGAGTAGAATCTTTGTCCAACTTTGCCAATATATTCTTGTGATGTGTCCAGTTCACTGCCATTTTAATTTTTGTCACCCGTGTGATGATGTTACAGACTTCTGTTTGGTTTATAAGCCATTCATTAATTTCCCCATCTCCTCGGATAATAACAAGCATACATCTCTCCATACTTCTTTGAGTTGTCTGAGGCTTCTGAATTAGCTCCGCAGTTAGGATCCAAGTTTCACACCCATACGTGAGCACAGGCAAAATACACTGGTAGAAAACTTTCCTCTTGAGGCACAGTGACAGGTTCCCTTTAATTATTATCTTGTTTCATCCAAATGCCCTCCAAAATCAAAAAGGGGCAGGATCAACCCAGAAAGAAAAAACAGTAATAGTGTACACTGTATACAGAAATGTGAATGTGGACAGGAGCTTGGCTCATATGTATGCTCACTTATAAGAGATAGGAAGTAATAAAGCATGATAGGTGCTAAATAGGGGCTGAACCTTGTTATTGCTATAAAGTGCATAATAAACATACAAATATCTTTAATGTATCACATTAACAGCAGATCTAAACAATAAAATTATACAATATAAAAGCACATGAATAACCGTATTAAATGCCTACAGTATAACAAGGTTCAGCCCCTATTTAGCACCTATCATACTTAGAACTTCTATAAATAGAGAGGATGTGGGGAGGAGCCAACTCCTGATGAAGTGGCTATTGCTATGAAACACGTAGCGATTGCGTTAAGGCAAGAGCACCTGGAGACTGGGACTGCTGAGGACCGTGAGGACCGCGAGATCTGTGCTGCTCTGAGGTGAAGAATACAGGGAGGTGCTGTCACACATCGGAGCGCGCGGTGAGGACGCTCACACAGGACTGCCGATGCACAGTACCTGCAACCCACAAACAACACTAAAGACCCAGCTACCGAGAGCTTAGCCTTTTTAAAACTGTAACAACCTTACAAAGTGTGAGCAGTATGTGTTTATGTTAACACTAAAATTCTGTGACAAAATTTGGTCTGCACTATGTCTTTCTTTTTACCTTGAAGTACATACACTTCAACATATCATGGAGCACATCGGTGTCGTTGCTTGTAGATCCTGGGGATCTAACAGCCGTTACTACATTAAAGAGGCACACAACAGCCAGTGGTTGTAATTGTTTATTACTTCCTATCTCTTGTAAGTGAGCATACATATGAGCCAAGCTCCAGTCCATACGCCCACATTTCTGTATACAGTGTACACTATTACTGGTTTTTCTTTCTGGGTTGATCCTGCTCCTTCTGGATTTTGGAGATTTGCTGTATTAGAGGACTTTTGGAAACAAGTCCTCACGTTTTGAGCAACTTTCACCCAGTATCTATCATTCACGTACAATTGCTTTTATTCCACTTTATTCACATATATTGATTAGTGTGGGAGCGCCATCCAATCTTTTTGGTGTGTGTGGTATCTTCCAAATGCCATCCCATCTCCATTCTCCTATTGATTTGATTCAAAAAGTTACCATCCATTGTTACTTGCCGGCCAAGAAGGATTTACAAGAATAATATTTGTTTTCTTGTATAGCAATGACAGTGTACACAGTGTTGTACATAGAATTTGTGCAGGCATAAGTCCCTGCCCTGTAGAGCTTACAATCTATTTTTTGGTGCCTCAGGCACAGGGAGATAAAGTGATTTGCCCAAGGTTACAAGGAGCTGACACCGGGAATTAAGCCAGGATCCCTTGATTCAAACTTAGTGTCATTGTTTTCAGAGTCAGTATCTTTACTCACTGAGCCGCTCTTTCAGGTATATGCACAGGCACAGGCACAGACACATTGTCTTTTCTATAAAACAGAAAAAACATACTGCGCAATATTTTTAAATGACTACAATAATGTTTACGGAGTATCAAAAAAGTCCCTAAAAGGATGGTGCTAACCCTGTTAGAGTATCCTCGAAATAGGCTCATAAGAAAAAAGAAATGACGCACAACTAGTATAATGACTCACATTTGTTAAAAGTAAATTGATTCAACAAATAAATATAAATGAGATCGAGGTCTATAAAAATTACAAAATGTATTTACTTATGATATAAAATATATATCTATATCTATATCTATATATATATATATATATATATATATATATATATATATATATATATATATACTCTTGATTGATACAGAATCATTAAGCAATTGCTATCAAACACCAAAAATAAAGAAAAAATATATTAAACCATATAGAAATTCAAAACAGACACTTAAAAATAAGACCGAATCCCTCCTCACCGCACGGTGTTGGCATCTTAAAGTGCGCTAAGTGCGAAAAGTCTCGTAATGCATTGGCGTCACAATGTAATTATTTTATAGTTCCTCCTTGGATATGTTCAAATAGGTGTTGTCCACACATGAGCAATATCCTACGTGGTTTTTTTTTTGTTTGTTTTTTTAATAAATCAGTTCTGTACTATGAGAAAATACTTGTAGCATTTAAAAAAAAAAATATATGTTTTAAAGACATTTTTAATGTTTCTAAGGTAGGAAGTATTTCCAAGGGACAGCCCCCTTCCCCTTCTGAAAGGCTCTGGCTCTTGAGCCCCACCCTCTCTCTAGCAGTGAACCAATTGTATCTAGTAACTGCCCAGACAATCATATTCTAGAAACTACACTGCCCAAAATGCTGTGCAAGAACTGAATTAAATAGCCCGAAACAAGCAATCGATTACAGGAGAACGGATCGATCTGCAGCTTAGCTAATCACTTGTCACTGTGCAGATTGTATTGATGCGCATACTGAATGGGGAAAAAAAATATATGTCTTAATATATAAAATCGAAAGGTTGGTACTAGCTGCGGTGAATCTGATTGGTCCTCAGCCTCTGGCCAATCAGATTGGTGGCTCTATGACGTCACCACACACTCACACCCTCTCTCCCTCTCTCTCCCCCCCACCGGCTCCCGGACGGAGGGGAAGTGTGGCGCGGCCCTCCTGCCCCAGCCGCCATCGCTCACTTCCCTCCCTCCCCGGCGGGGGGACAGGCAGTGGGCAGGCAGCCTCCGGAAGGACCCCCTTCCTCCTGCAGCTGCCCCCGGTAAGATGGCGGCGCACAGCAGACAGGCGGGGGGTGGTATTCAGTCAGGAGAGGGGGGGGGGAGTCAGGAGAGAGGGGGGGTGAGAGGGAGTCAGGAGAGGGGGGGGGGGGGGGTGAGAGGGAGTCAGGAGAGAGAGGGGGGGGAGGGAGTCAAGAGAGAAGGGGGGGAAGCCTGAACAGCTGTGAAGAGGGGGGGAAGGGAGTTGAGAGGGAGGATGGGGAGGCAGAACATTACATCACGGGCAACGCCGGGTATATCAGCTAGTATATATATATATATATATATAAATTTAAAACGGCAGCTTGAACTGCAGCTTTAAAGGAAAATGTAATGATCTAATTCAAATGTCTGTATCTAATGCCAATTCCCAAAACAAAATAGTTCCAATGAATTGAGTTTGTGTACAGATGTGGCCCCGTTATTGCACCCGCTGGCATACTCCCGTGGGTTATATAGGGCATTGATCCCACCCATCACTCGTGCAAGGCCAAATCAAAACTTGTTTTGAGAAAATAAAAATTACTTTATTAAGTGACAATACAGATATTTTTATTTTCTGAATGAGTCCGGAGTGCGTTATCTTCGAAGTCCTACGATTTATGTGAGCAGTTTACAGCAGCTGCCGATCAACAGCACCCAGCACCTTTACAAAATGGAGCCATGGAGAAATCACAGTGAGTAAGGTGTGCAAGACTTACACTAACTTTCTTTCTATACGATTCAAAACTATGGCCACTTCCCCCCACTGATGTGTTGTGTACGGCATGTCCTGCTGCAACACGTACGTACGTGTGTACACCGTGGCTATATCTGTATGCCGTTTCTTAAGCTCTGTCTCTGTGAGACATCTCCTGTTGATATGCAAGTTCCATATAGTTGAATAGTTTAACGCTGCTGCATTGGCATGTTGATATACTCCCCACTACCGCAGGTTTCTACGGTATGAAATAGCTCTTATGTGCAGGTCAAATAGCAGATATACTCCTGGCCTCATAGTTATTAGTTACTTTTTTTTATTTTATTTTGGGAATGCCCATTAAACAGGCAACATTTCAGTTGGCAGAATATTACATTTTCCTCTCATCTGTTCTTGGAAAGAAGTTACTTTATTAGAACATACTCGTGTCTGGCCACACCTGTCTAAACATCTCCAAGGTGGAACGCACAAGAATTCTATCGTGCGACCAATACAGTGAGACTTTTTATATAGCCTCAGTGCACATTAAGACGTCAGATAAGGAGCGTTTTGTTTTTAGTATCTGTTCTGCAATTGTATATGGTTGAATTTCTGTGTGGGGGGGAATTTGACAGCAATTACTTAATCGCTATCCAGATGTAGCTAACATTATGACTCCCATTAGCATGCTGCTGTGAGACAAACAAACAACACACCAGTAGGGCAAGCTGCCAGTTTTGAACAAGCCGCGCATGAGAATGGAGTGTCCCAGACAGTGCAATAACACGTATGTTGTTTGGTTTTTTTTTAAAGTATATTATACATTTGTAATTTTTATAGGCATCTATCACTTCAGATTTCTTTGAGTAGGTCAATTTAAAATATACCTGTAACTAAATGTAATATGTGACGAGGGGAAATGAATAAAGAGTGCAAAATAATGCAATGTATTGAACTAGTACTACAGGGCGGGGTCTTGTTAGCATGTCTAGGCTTGGGGGAATTTATCTTTAGAAGCTTCCAAATGAGTAGTTTCACATTTTGTGTGATTGTGCTGGAGGACACCCTCAGGGTAAGGCTGTTTCTTGAAATGCAGAAGACAAGCTGTGTCGTGTCTGACTCGTCAGGTGCGCACGTTTTATATACGTGTGAAAGGCTAACAAATGTTTGTAAAACTGCTTTAGGAAAACCCAGCACAGAGGCAGGAAACAAACAACAAATAAAGAAAGGTCATACATGTGAGACAGAGGAAGTTTATTTGGTGGGAGAGATACTGTCAGCTAAATAAAAGGGGGAATGTCCCAATTCTACAATGAAATGAAATTATTTCCAGGGAAGGATTTGACACGCTCAGTGTTAGACAGGGGCATGTAGGTCCCCGCTGGGCTATTGAAATGGAGAGCTTTTACCTATTACCGCTTTCACACCCCACTGTGGACTCCTGGTCCCAGACCATGGGCCGGTGCCTCTCCCCCCTAAGATTCACCATGCCTCCTGTGTAGCCCACTGACGCAGAGGGTTTGGAGGTCGGAGGAGAGGGAGCTTTGACTTTGCTCTTCTAGGAAGATAAATATCCCTGGTATTCTGCTATGTCTCTTTGCATTAAGCATGTCTAAAGTATGTTGCAAACTATTTTGTGTATACAGTATGTATCCACGGAAAAGTGGTGCAATTGAGGCAAACCAAACCGCACCAGATGTATCAAAGGGCAAGTCCTATTGATTTCAATTAGATTTTTTTTCTTTGCATGGTATGGATTTGTTTTGGTCTGAACCTATCTGAGAAATAGAAACAAAAAACTAAGAGATTAGTGCATCATTTAAAAATGCGAGGAAGAACATGGTGGAGCCAATGAGCCATTTGGGGCTATATCAAGCTGGAAGACTTGGGTGACCTTTTGATCTGCGTGTTACATGACAATTGCCTGCAGCGTGAGGTAGGGTCATGGAATGATTGGCATATGATCAGCCCTTGCAGAGTAGTGGAAAAGTATCTACCAGTTGTTTCACTAAAAAATATTTGAGTTCCAAGTTGAAACAGCCGTATTGGTCCTGGATTAGTGTATATTCAATGTAGGTTGTGGTACCTGGTTTATGGGACAAAGGTGAGTTCTTTCTAAAACTAAATTACAGTTTATAGAGGTTTCAAAATCTCACATCTCTTGATAATTATTCATAGAAAACAATTAGTGTACAGAGCTCTTCTTCAGGAGTCCTGGGAGGATTCAAAAGTGCTGTACATTATAATTTCATTTAGGAAAACCCTCATCTTGGTCCCATAAAAGAAACCCCAACCTACACTTAAAATGTTACATGTATACCTATTCAAAGATGACAATTCATAGCAATACCCTTCACCATAGCTATTTTGAACTGACATTTACATTGATCTTGTTATCTGAAACGTTAATTTGCTCCACTTATATATTCTTAATACACTCCGCAAATTCTGCAACCCGTGGACAGATTTGCAGAATGTAATCTGCAGATTGAATTCTACAAAACCATCAATGGATTGTATCCGACGACAGATTTTGATGAATCCGTGTGAATTAAAACCGACCACATTCATCCACAGATTTTACACCACGAAACAGATTTGGAAGGGGGGAGGGAGGGAAATGTGAGGGGGAAAAAAACAAAAAAAAAACAGGAAACGGATTTGGGTGGATACGCCCAATATATATATTTATTTATTTATTAACCTCCCGGAGGTTAAAATACCACTTAGTATTTCTAAGCCTCTCTCTCTTGTGGGAAGAATCAGATCTTAAAAATAAAAACAGCTTTGGAAAGAAGATTGAAAACAAAAAAAATGAAATGCAAAACTTGCGCTCAACGCAGACTTCTGCTTTAATGTGTTCCCTAAAAACGGGCCATTTGGCACTGCACTTCCCCCTCCCCCCCCCAAAGCATCCCAGCACTTATTTTATTTCATTGACCTATTCCAAAATGTTACATGTCTCTTCACTGCATTCTCATTGAAGTCTTAACACAAGAGGTCTACTTTTCTCAGTGAAACTCTTGTTTCAGGTCTCCTCTCTGAGGTCACCTCACATTGTGCCATCTTGCTTATTTTCACAAGCGTGGTTTCTGATAACTATCCCCATCATTGAATGTCTCCGTAAAGTGCCCTTCTGCATTGTACAATTGGTTCATTCACTGCTTTTACATGTAACATGAATATCAATTACAAATGTATAAAACATAAACGTATTGATTTAAAAAAAATAATTTTTTTTACTTTGCATACTATTTTTTTTTTTCTCTTAATGTTTGAATGGTCTAGGCATTTAATGCATATTTATGAAATGCTTTAGGATTTTAAATACACATTCTTATGCTGCTTATATATAATATACCATTAATATGAAGCTGAAATATCTGGCATGCCAAAGCTGGTAAGTCCTAACTTTTTTAAATTGTATTATATGTACTAAAAAAAAAAAAAAATTGTCAATGTTAAGAACACAACATTTTTTATTAATCACTGGATCAGCCCATTAGAGCAGGGGGGCGCAAACTTTTTAGTCAAATGACGCCCCGGCATGTCGCCGAAGACAAGGGAAGTTGCAGAGGACTCATGCAATGCCCCAGCATTTCATTAAAATGCCTTGGAGAAGAGCACAGGGCCTCTGTAACCGCCACCCCCCCCCAGTTTGCACACCCCTGCATTAGAGCAATCCTATGAAGAAGTAAACTGTATCTTTGAACAAACAATATACTTCTTGCACTTAATCCTATTGTGAGGTTTCTAACATGTTGATTAGTAAGAGCTGCAGGGCATACAATTGCATATTACACTGTTCGTGTTTATGTGTAGCGTTCTTACATCTCTATTGTCTTTGCCTTCTTGTAATGTACAGGGCTGGTAAAATGGAAAAGACCAGTCATCACAGGCAAGCGTATTATTCTGTGGCAGTTATTGCGTGGCTTTGACAATGGATTGGAAAATTCCAATGGAGCCGCATAAGGATGTGATCCCCATCCCACCTCTAAGGCTGCGGCCATGGTGATCGTGACGGCGCGTGCTGCGCGATCACAAAGATGTGCCTCTATGAGGCTGTCTAGAGTGCGCAAACGCGCACGGGAGCAGAGGCGCCGGCGCCGGCGATGCAGGAGGGAAAAGAAAAATCTATTTTCACGCACGGCAGCTGGGCCCCTTGAGCGGTTCCCTCAATGAGGGAGAATCAGCTCCGTGATGTCACAGCCACGCCCCCCTGTCTCCTCTCCATGCAGGACACAGGTCTCTCTTGCTGCAGGCGGCGGGGAGAAGCAGAGAGAACGCTTGCGCCCTCTCCAGCGTTCACCATGGCCGCAGCCTGAACCTGCACCACGTTGGTTGCATGCAGATGAGAAACATGGCAAAAATGAGCAGCAGCAACGGGTTGTTATATAGGGCAAGAGTCTGCCGATAATTGGGCAAGGGTTTGAGAGAAGGGATGATTCTACAGAGAGCTAAGACCCTCACTCAAGTCAACAGGCGTCTCCATGCTAAT